>NC_028455.1:5567256-5644453 GCF_000263155.2 Setaria italica | reverse complement strand
GGTTGAAGATGACAGGTGGGTCCGGTTTTGCAGTGAGAGAAAGCGCGGACTATGGAAAGCGGCGGGTGATGATGACTTGATGAGGGTGAGATGGCAGACGTGGGGTATGCCATTTGGAGGCCCACAAGTCAGTGTATGGATTGGAGGCTGTTGACTTGTCCGTGGCCGTGGGCTGTGCCGTGACGTGACGTGAGAAATGGGTGAGGTGCGCCGCTCGTGCGGAAACGTGGGCTCCACCGCTTCACGTGACGAAATTGAACGGCCCATCGGCTTCACGAGGCTTCTTTCCTCGGCCCGCCCACCCATGGAATTTTTTCCCAGCCCAACTGTTTACCGGCGGCCCATATGGAGGATAAGGCACACAAGGCCCAAGCCCATTTGCCTCTGTGAGTTGACCATTGCAAGTTTGCAACCAACCTGCTGATGCTGGTGCTGACAGAGTGAGAGCTTCGGCTCAGCTGCCGCCGCCAACCGAGGAGAGATCAGCGCCGCCGCGCGAACTGGTTCACCGGGGAGGACCCGAGCCGTGCTGAACGGTCCGTGCGCCGCAACTTCACCCTCCTTGGGCGTTCCCGTAGCGGGGCCGTGCCGTCTTCGAGCGCGCGCGCGACGCCGACGCGGTGGCAGCTCGCTGCCCATGCGGAGCACCGGCGGCATTGCGCGGCTCGCCGGGGCACTGATTTGTGGCGAGCGAGAGCTCGCGTTTCTTCGCTGCCCTTCCCAACCTGGTGAGCGCAATAGGTCTTGGAATTTCTGTACTTCGGCTGAGGATTCCGCTCCTCCTGAGCGCATTTGTGGTGCAGATCCAGTACATCGCCGTGAGCAATCTCCGTGCAATCGAGACGTCGCCGGAGGAACGCCGGTATGCTCTGAAGAATTGGATCTAGTGAGGTTCAATTGAGCTCAAGGAGGAAGACGCGCGGTTGCCGAGGAAATGAGGAAGAATTGGGGGTTCGGCTCCGGCCCCGCGCGGCCGTTCGGTGACCGCCGGTGGCTGCTCCCCTTCCTCGCGAGCCTGCTTGTCACGGCCACGCTCCTACTCGCCGCCGCCTGCGGCCTCTTCGCACCGCCCTACCCCGGCGGCGGCGGCGACGCCGTCCTGTTCGATGTGGCATCCTTCGCCGGCTGGGACGACGGCTCGTCGTCCGGCGACGGCGCCCGCTCCGTGGAGTCTGGGATCAAGGACCGCGTCCTGGGCGACAACGCCGCCGCTAGCGACGACGAGAACCCTGACGACGCGGCCGTGAACTCGGACGACTCCGACGCCGAGCCGCCACGGATCGCGTACCTGCTCGAAGGCACCAAGGGGGACGGCCTGCGGATGCGGCGGACGCTGCAGGCCATCTACCACCCGCGCAACCAGTACATCCTGCACCTCGACCTGGAGGCGCCGCCGCGGGAGCGGATCGACCTCGCCATGTACGTCAAGGGCGACCCCATGTTCAGCCAGGTCGGCAACGTCAGGGTCATCGCCAAGGGCAACCTCGTCACCTACAAGGGGCCCACCATGGTCGCCTGCACGCTGCACGCCGTGGCCATCCTCCTCAAGGAGGGCCTCGAATGGGACTGGTTCATCAATCTCAGCGCCTCGGATTATCCGCTCATGACACAAGATGGTCAGTGTTCTTCAGCTACCACTAACCTTTTTTACCCTTCATTTTCCGGGGAGCACAATCATTTATGTGGCATCTAATTTTCATACACGGTTTACCTGCTGCAACATTGTTTGTATAATGTGGGTTCATAACATCACCAATGGCAAGGATTAAAATGTTTCGGAGGAATCAAGTTTAGCATAGGCACCGTAGTCATAGACTACACCCCCTCTTTCTGAAGTAGTTTGCACTAGATTTATTTGCATTATCTTTGCGTACGTATACCTGTTAACTGTCAACAAACTGATAACACTGCTTCACTAATGTCTACCTAATATGTCCACTTGTTGTTTTGTTAGTTGTAATCTTGAGAAACTCTGTGCGGTTTGTCTTAACTATTAACATGGTTCAGTTAACCCAAACCTCAAATTATACACAATGAAGATTCTAAGAAGAATTCAAGCATATTGTGAAAATGTCCAGCTTCAATAGGATGCATCTTAATTTTCATAGCTTGGATCAAGTAACAGGACGAATTCTATAGAATGGACATTGATCAGTGAGATTAGAGGCACATATATTAATTCTATACAATCTTCAGACATATCTATTCATGAAACAGTTTTCACATGGAAAGGCAGTACTAGCATCAGTATGCATCGTTCATTTTGAGCATACGCCTCTGTAGGAGAAGCTTGAATCTTCATGCATAGAGCAGCAACATGTTACATAGCTAGAATGTAAAAAGGAACTAACTGAATGTTATCTATAACATTTCCCCTCTTAATTTAATGACATGTAGTTCCCTGTGTGTTCGATAAAAAAAAAGGGTACACACCTATGGAAGTTGGTGTACTTGTATGGTTAAATGCTTGTTTATGTGCAGATATACTTCACGTGTTCTCTTCTTTGCCGAGAAATCTTAATTTTATAGAGCACTTTCAGTTATCTGGGTGGAAAGTGTAAGTTTCTTGTTCATTTCTGTCAATTTGTTCTCCATTTCCTTTCACCCTCTAATTTTCTGATGTTTTGTTATCTTTTCTTTTTTCTTTTGGTTTGTCACAGTAATATAAGGGCAAAACCAATTGTTCTGGACCCAGGGCTCTATCTATCCAAAAAATTTGACCTTACTACGACTACTGAGCGGAGAGAATTGCCAACATCTTTCAAATTATATACTGGTAGGCTGGTTCTCAATTTCAATTATTTGGCACATAGGCTTCTGAAGCTAATATATCCATAAAGTAGTGATACATTCATGTGTGATTGGCATGAGTACGGGCGTGCAGTCACTAACAGTTTTGCATACTACTTTGCATAATAGACCTTTAAACCTGCTGGTTTACATCCAGTTAACCATAAAAGAAAGTTTGGGCACATTAATTGATGGTAGCAGATCCCAAGCCCTCTTAATCTAGCAGAGTAGGGTTGCAATTTGTTAATTGACATGGAACCAATAATTGTGGATTAAAACTTTTGATCAGTAGCTGTTTTTTTTTCTGTTCTTTGTGAACTCTTATGTTCTTCAGACTATTGCTATCATCAGTTATGCTTCCTGTGTTCCCCTGTGTCCTCATGTCCCCCTAAGTTTATGCAGTAGCTATTGAGGTTTGGAATTTTCTGGCAAAGGGGGATAAAGAATAGTCACTGCTGTTTTGAAGTATCAGCCTGGAGTTTTGTGGTCAAGATATTTGGACTGAGCCCTTAGAATTTGGATGCGGTGCTTGTTTTCTTATTTGATTTTTGAAATGTCAATTCTTATGATTGACCTTGCATAGGTAGGACTCTCGTTTTCTTCATTTCATCACGTGCTGAAATGGATAGTAGTGATATAGAAATAGATAAACTATTGATGTAAACATAACCATTTAAATATATGCATCTTGGTAGTTGCATAGAATATTGCTGTGTTTCATCACTCTTTGTCCATGCTAAAATCATGGTCTCCCTATGTTTGATTGACAGGTTCTGCTTGGATAATGCTCACAAAATCCTTCCTCGAGTACTGTATATGGGGTTGGGACAATCTCCCACGAAACCTCCTGATGTACTATGTCAACTTCATCTCCTCGCCAGAAGGCTATTTCCAAACTGTCATCTGCAACTCTGCTGATTTTCGGGGCACTGCAGTTAGCCATGATCTGCACTACATCGCTTGGGACTACCCTCCAAAGCAGCATCCACTGATCCTCTCAATGAAGGACTTTAACAAGATGGTGAAGAGCGGCGCACCATTTGCACGGAAGTTTCCCAAGGACGACAAGGTCCTGGACAAGATAGACCGTGAGCTTTTGCACCGCTCAGAGGGACGGTTCACCCCAGGAGCATGGTGTGATGGGAGCTCTGATGGTGGGGCTGATCCATGTCTGTCTAGGGGTGAAGACTCTGTTTTTGAGCCTGGTCCTGGTGCTGAGAGACTGCGAGGCCTGATGAAGAAGGTGCTGTCATGGGATTACCGTAATGGCAGCTGTTCGTCACTCGCTTATGACCAGACCAAGAGAGATTGGTATGTTCCTAAAAGTAAAGGATAATTTTGGTGTCTTGTGGTTTCTTATAAATGCAACACTTGACCCCTTCCATGAAATGAACAACACGAAGGAACACAACTTGTTGACCAAGAAAAATTGTTTATATGTACTACTACTCATACATATGACCATAAGAGAGAAGCGGTTATTGCACGGAAATCAATGATGATGGAAATTGACAGATCTTTCATATGTTCAATATCGCTCGTGTGCAAACTAGAAAAGAACATTTCTCTCGTGCCCTGTTTGTGGTCAAGGTCTCACTTTCCACCTGTTTTTTGTGCCCGATCACAATCAAATTGGAAGACCCTGATTTGGACTGGACCTGAAGTATGCAAAAGGGAAAGTCTGCCAAGAATTTTTCCATCTGTAGACTGGATCACATGCTGCATTCAGAATAATCTGTTTTTTCCCTACCATAGATAATTCTGCCTGTCAGGTTGGTAGCATGATCCATAGCATTGAGAGATGTAGATAGCCTCAAGTGTTCAACAGATGAAGAGATTCTCTTCCCAACATGTCTATCTGTATGCCTGTGTGTCTTGAACCTGAATTTTCTGAATAGAGAGCAAACTATCTGTCTTAAACTGAAACTCTAGAAAGCTTGGCTGATTGGATTCTGACTGGTGCACACAGAATTCGTGCATCACGCTGCATCCCAAAATCTCTTTGGAATTGGGAAGGACTAAAACCAATATATGAGTATTACTTCTTTTTATCCACTTTGCTTGTCATATATGACGCAGAAAATAGCATCCAGGCGCTCGCGGTGTCTGGAATATGCACCTCCGGTCGCAATTTTCTGAATGATGGACTATTAAGTTCTCGAAGTCAAGTGGACCAATATTTTCGAACGTTACTGTGAAACACAATAAAATTGTGATATTATCAAACTGACAGTTTTAATGTTTCAATCTAAAACTTAGAAAGACATTCAAGGATTTTCTGCTCTAATTTGGACATATTTCAAGAGAGAACAAGAATCCCCGACCAACATTTCCCAACAAACAAGAACCATTGGGCACTTGATAAAGAACCTTGGGATTGTTAAAGAAACCAATTATGCAAAGATACCCACATGCATGCTGTGCGTTCAAGCAAAGTGGGTGCCTGGGTGGCCTCCTTGACTCCAGGAGGGAAAACGGACGGGAAGACCCAAAACCATTTTCGTGTAGCTAAATTGCACGCATCATTGAACAATTGTCGAGTAGTTTAGCTTTTTAGGCGGGTGATAGCAGCTCGGTCTCGTGTTACTCATTCGTCACTCTTAGCATGTACTCCTGCTTTTTTGGGACGACCGACTTCTATTTTCTTCAGTTGCTCAGCACTGTCGGAAAACGAGGAGCTGCGCAGCATTTACTACCTTTAAATTTGTCGCTGATCACACCTGGCACAAGGACAACGTGTGAAAAAATATCCTCATACGCGGCGCTTCGTCGGGACACATGGATCATGCATGTGCTCTCTGATCTCGCCGGCCGGCCGGCCGTCGCTTTCATGACGAGTAGTAGAGTGCTTTAGCTTGTGAGTGGAGGCATCAAGAGAGGATCTCCACGGCTACTGAGATGTGATGTGTACGAAAATGACCCTAGGTAATGATTTTGGTAATTAATGATAACATAGTTATTGAGACAAATGTGTTTGCAAGATAAACTTTTGTAGGTATTTTATAAGTTCCAGGGATGAATTACAAAACCATCAAATGATAAGAAAAAAATATTTAGAAGAATTTATGGCATCCAAATTATAGTAAAAATTCAAAGAAAGACACGCGAAGATTTGAAGCGAAGCATGCTGAAATTGTACACCGACCCATTCGGTGGTGACCATTAAGGTCACCGAATCAGTCGGTGACAAGTTGAACAGCGGCAGGGCCAAGGACGCGCATGTGACCATCGACTCATTCGGTGGGCATAGCGGATCACCACCGAATCAGTCGGTGTGATCGGCTCGGCTCGGGATCGGCTCAGATTCGGATCGGGTGGTTTTCAAGCAGATATAATGCGTCACCGATTCATACGGTGGGACCAGGACAAGGGGCGTCGAATCAGTCAGTGGAGGAAGGTTGTAGAAGACAACAGCCCAAGGGCCACCGACTCATTCGGTGATGCCTTGCACATGCCACCGTATCAGTCGGTGCAGCATGTGGGGCCGAGCATCAGTGGGTGTCAGCCGTCCAACGGCTAGCTGAGGTGGCATGCACCAATTCATTCGGTGACACCTCCTGCGCACTATCAAATCAGTCGGTGCTACGCAGAAAGTTGAAACGGTTTGCCACGGCTAGTTTTTTTGACATGGGGCTATAAATACCCCTTTGCCCAGCCAGCTCAAGGTGTTAGAGCTTGGAGAAGCTGAAGGCTTGTATTCCACGTACACAAGTACTCTAGCCACCAAAGTGCTAAAGAGAAGATTAAGATAATTAGTATAAGGCTTAGATCTTGATTAGTGCTAGTTTAGGCCTATTAGCGCATTGCTTTAGGGATTAGCCTAGAGTTAGGCGAGGTTTGCACACCTCCTTTGTATCGGTACTTGCACACACTAAGAGTTATAAATTACGGGGCTTGTAAGTCTTGAGAGACCCTCTAACCTCGTTTGTGCCGGTGCTTATGATAGGGAGGAGAGGCTCTAGGTGTTTTGCCGAAGCTCCACTAAGTGAAGAGTAGCAAGGAGCATCTGGAAGAGGCTAGGCGAAGATCCACTTGTGCGTGGGAAAGGCCCATCGGCTATCCTACAGAGTTACTTGACGGGGGAGTTTATATCCTTGCACTGGCATTCCCTTTGAGAGGGGTTCCAACAACGAGGACTAGTGGAAAGTTTTGCTTTCCGATACCTCAGTAAAAATCGCCGTGTCATCATGCCGAGAGTTTGTTGATGGTAGTTAACATGCCAAGTTGTGAACCGCAAGCGCACGGATCATCGTAGCTTTTCCCTTAGAGTATTCCATCCAAGGTTTATCAATCCGTGGATCGGCAGTGAACTGACTAGGAGTCTCTATCTAGGTAAACAGATCTAATCCTATCATGAAGCATGAATTACATATAAAGGTAAACCCAATCATGAGATAAGTATTATAGACTGGGTAAATAGATCACATCCGTATATATGAGATAAAACTACCAAAGGTAGCATGAGCCTATTGTCTCCTTGTTGTAGTTCTAACTAAAGTGGTAACCGATCTATGTAGCACCTTGATAAAGAGTCATATCTCAGAACGGCGGCTCGCAAGCAGTCTACTTTCTCATGGTCGCCACCATGTTGACGCCTCCGGTTCCCAAACCTTTACCTCAAATGACTCCCACAATACTCATCATCAATCCTACTTAACATTATGCAATCATTTGGCCTTTTCCCTTCCCGCATGTTGTCACCACACGAAGGTAATCACACCGACTTCCTATACACTACTAAGATGTATCCACAAGGCATAGACTAATCACCACGATTACTTCTATTCCTACTAAGAACATATGCTAGCGAAACATATGGAAATAAGCATGCATCATAGTAGATCAAAGTACGTACAAGATTAGATTGATATCACCATCGTGTGTACATAAGCCTTGATGATCACAAGGCTCGGCTCCAGAACTCCACCATGGCTTTGCCGCGCAGGGACGGTCATGGCGGCTAGGGTCTAGCCTAAGCCATCTCCTAGGCAACCTCAAATATTTGTAGCGGCCCTCAGCTCCCTCTGGTGTGTGTCCCTCTATTCGTCAAGTTCTAGTGGATGGATCTCAGGGCTCGGTTGGATGGATCTCAAGGCTCGGTGAATTTTCAGGGTATTTATAATCTGGAGGGCACATGGCAAAATTTGGAAGGCTCAGGAGTCTTATTTTTGTATGCATGTGGGCCTGGCACATCGATAGATTCTGGATGAGATTGATCTTTGATAACTTTTCAAATCTCCGCTTGATCTTCTTTGATTCTTCTTTGATCCTGAAGTGATACTTACCATATCTTCACAATCTTAGCCCTTAAGTAATCTTGGAGGAGTGCTTGCCAAAAATGAGCATCGGAGGGGGCCAGAAGACCCCTGGTCGATCAACTTAGGCTTCACCAGGCCAATCGGCTTGAGCTCTTTCTGAGCCCGCTGGGCTTCATCTTTGATAGATTTGTTGCTTGTTCAAGGCTTTATTTAAAAATATGCTTTTAGGTACAATTTCCTGCAAAAATAGAATGTCCTCCGAAATACCATATGCGAAAACGGGTTATTTCAGGTGCCAAGTGGCGGGTTAGTATAATAATATGTATGAAAACACCACTTAAATGGAATTAAAAGTGTGTCATTAACAAGCGTCAACAATTCCCTCATGATTAAACCTTGCTCGTCCTCGAGTAAGTCCAAGTTACTTGCTTAATCAGAAAATCAGCATTGCCCTTCGGTGTCATTCTTGTACTCAATTATACATAACAAGACACATTGCTCTCTCAAATATTTAGCATTTAAAGTTCAAGTTGTGACCGACTATTTTTCATTATGGAAGATAGACTAGCAATAAAGAACATGCCACAATAAAATAAATACAATGCTCTTAAAATTAAGTGAACTTCAGACCTTTACCTTGTTCCATTGTGAAGAGTTTTTCAAAAAGATGCAAATCCAACACAAATGGGATTCTCTTGCAATAGTTCATGGAAACACTCATCTCATCAAGTCACTCAAGCCTATACTAGATTATTTTTAACCTATTCTACTCATATATGGAAGTAGAAGGCTTATGTGGAGCTTGGTAGGTAAAAAACAATCCTAGCAAAACATTACATTTGAAATATTGTTAAACAAAGAGAGAGATCTATTGGGAGTACTGAGACTTGTTAAAAAGACCACGGAAAATAAATGTTGCAGAGGGAGAGGGATGAAACACATACATTTAGATAAGTGGACATGTGCAAGTGGCAAATGAATGATCCCGAGGCACAAATGAGTCCCCATTATTAGATTGCAATGACTCCTCCCCAATGCTTAGACGATGCTCGCCCCCGAGCATGAAAAGGAAGAAAGATATACTGCTGATGTAAGTACCAAAACTTTATTCCTCTAAAGGGACTTCCATACCAAATTTCGGAGGGAATAGAGGGGGAAACACCTCAAGCCGATTGGCCTGAGGGTGTTTAGGCCGATCGGCCTGGCCCCTTCTAGCCTCTATTTTCTTTTCTTTTTATTCTCTGTACTGGTAGACGCCTTCAGGTCTTGATTTTCTTGAAAAGGCACTGATTAATCTTCTGAATCTTTGTCGAAATATTTTTTCATACTCAATAATAGGTTGTGGTCAAGGAGGTAGTCAAAAAATGATATATTTGGGTTTAGGTTGGATGCCTAGCGAGGTTTGTGAAATTTCTAGTGTAGAATTTCACAATGCATGGATAAAAAGACTAGCAAGAAAATGGTTCATACAAAGGAGATAGCTAGCTTCTAAGTCTCATACCACAGAAATCAATCTTAATCCAACTCATCAAAATATAAGTTGGTAATATAAATGTTTCATCATGAAAGATCATGCATGTATATAGGCTCTGGTAGGTAGAACTTTGCAACAGATTCACAAATGCTATCATATGCAACAGATAGCATATGAATTAATTTTAAATAAAAACAATTCAAGTTATTAGGTTATCGAAAAACTTAAATCAAAGAGTATAGTTTTGTCATTTAACCTCCATAATTAAAAGATCCGGTATTTAATTAATTTAAGTTCATTAAACAGAGATAAATTAGTCAAGTCATATATAACATTGTGTAGGTAAAACAAAGCGGCAACCAAAATTATTAACATCGTGGTGAGCACAAGGTGATGGTGATCATGATTTAAAGAAAATAAAAACTAGGTTGTACTCCTAGTAGCCATGTTATTATCGAGAGATATACAAAGGTTGCATCAATTCTATGGTTGAAGGCTTATATACATAGGCATTTTAGAAAGAGATAGACAAAGGAAATGTTGAGGAAGAATTTACCGTCCTTTCAATGCGTGTGATGAAGTGCAGCGCAGCCTCCCCCATGCTTAAGCGTTGTGCTTAGCATGGAAGAAGAAAAATGAGCATCTTTTTAGTGACTGTGATCCTTGAATTTTTCATCCGCCAAGTATCGGGGATAGATCCCCAGTACCCGCAAGGAAGGATGAAGACGGACTCCTACTAGGATTCCTCTGTAATCCTACTAGGACTCATACCATGTAATCCAACTAGGACTCCTTGTAACTGACTAGTTATCGTGCCCCCTGGAGTATATAAAATAGGGTAGGGGTACCTAGATTAGCGAAGAATACAGAGGACCAGATCCTCGTACCTCAACTCCCAAACGCAGGGCGCAATATACAACACGCCAAACAGGACGTAGGGTATTACGCTACTCAGGTGGCTTGAACCTGTATAAATCCGTATCTTGTGTTCTCGCTTTTACTTCAAGTTTTAGGTCCGGCGATTCCCCACCAACCAATCTACTACCTTGGGTACTCCCTTGGTAGGTTGCCGGGTATAAAACACCGACATCTAGCTTGCCAGGTAGGGGTGGTCGTCGAGATCATCGAGCAAGTTTGAAGGACATCATCATCACAAAAATCAATCTACTCCTACGACGAGGAGACTGTACTTACGCCAACAAATCGAGCCAGCGACTCGCCGTCTCCATGCATCGAATTCAAAATAGAGCTGGCGAAGGACTGAGTTCAATGTTGCAGGGATCGATCAAATTGCTCGTCGCCTAGTCAAGCTCGTCACGGAAATCAAGATCGTCAACTTGCGCATTGGTGAATTTGAAGTGTGGTTTCCCATGGAACTTTTGACAGTTTACAGGGATGCATGATGGGGCATTGGTTCAATTCATTGAGTCCTGATCACGATTTCATCCTCACGCAGCCAAAAAACAAAAATCCAGAAGGGATAATCAAGGAACAGAAGAATCGGACCCGCATCGAGTTTGATCCGATTCAAGGACCAGGATGTAGCTATGTCCAACTCGTATTACAAGACAAGACAATTAGAGACTGCAACTCCACAAGCATGCGAGGAAAACAAGGCTTTTGCAGCAACATAGTAACGCACCGCCTGCCAGAGTCCATCAAATTCAGAAGCAAGAGAGAAGTTACGCAAGTATATGCTGCCGCTTTTCAATGGCTTGATTTGCTGATTTTTAGCTACACACGGAAAGCTACCACAAGAACTTCAAGATCTTCGCCTAGCGTGCATAGAAAATGTACGCGAGTACTACTACACCAACATCCGACCGCATCAAGTCGTCGACGACTACTTTGACTACTCGTCTCGACTAAGAAAACTAGTCGAGGACGGTCTACTTTGACTACTCATCTCAACTAGAAAACTAGTCAAGGTAGGCCTCACGTCGATAATAACTAGTCGGAATGTTCCGACTAGTCGGTTTCATCAACAATCAACACGGCTTCGTCGACAATCATCCACGAATTAAACTAAGTCACTTTTTAATAATTATGTTTTTTCTCTGGCTTGTTTTCAGCATGATTAGCCAATGCGCTGACTACCTATCTGTGTACATCTCTCAACGGTAAATACCCTCCAGAGCTACACTTTGCCAATTATTCCTAGGGCATGTTGACCAACAGCCATAGGCTTGGTATACCAAATTACAGAGGCTACAACTACAGGTTTGGTACATTGAGTTGTGGAGGCACCACCATGGGTTTGGTACATTGAATTTTGGAGGCAATAGCCACAAATTTGATGCACTAAATACTGGAGGCTCACAACGGCTACACCCTAGGGAGGCACAAATCTTACGCGCACTACACGCGCTCTACTTGCCGAATGGCAGGAAACTCTTACGCGCAATCACGTAGTCTCTTTTGTCGCAATACCGACTACTCATTTATGTCTTCTCTTAAGGTCACTAATCTTCTCGAGTAGAACACTCCCTAATTCGTAAAAGCCTCGGATCATCTATCATGCCTAAATGCTAGCACACATACACGAGACAAAGATCTCAGCTGTGCAAATGGCAGTGCTCGTACGTGTACAAGAGACAAAGATCTCACCACGCAGTGACTACGGCTAAACAGAGACCGAGAGGCTAAACACAACAGGCTAACTACTCGAGAGAAATATGGCCAAAACAAGAGCATGACATAAAACATTTTATGTTGATCACTAAATAAATTTCAGTAGTTTTCAATATTCTACAAATATGCTGCATAATTTATGCATTTATTTTTTTCAGGTCAAGTTTTGGCGACGATTCTCCAGGACGCTCAGCGTACCTATAATGGCTTCGCTAGCTCCCAAGCTCGGGGGCTAAGCACCAATTACTACTCGGAATACCTCTGGTAGCTCCGCTAGCTCTCAAACTCGGGGGCTAAGTGCCAATAACTACTCGGCATGGCTCCCACGGCTCACCTGGCGCATAAGCTTAGGGCTGGACGCTGCAAAACTATTTGGATGATGACTTGCGTGAAGATTCAAGATTCTTGAATTGATTATTCAATCATTTCAAGGCTCGGGGGCTGATAAGCTGCACCCAACAGTTGATTTTTTCAAGTTGAATAAAGAAAATTCAGGATTTTATTCACCCTCAGCCTAATTCTATGATTCAACCTAAGGCTCAGGGGCTACTCCATATGGAGTGCGATTTTCGCTGCCCTCCATATATGAAGATTATAGAATCAAGACGATCAAAGGCTTTGAGCACACCATAGCCTCATGGCAGCTTTGAGAAACTTTGAAGATTCAGCCAGACAAAGTACTCGAGAAGCACTAAAACTACTCAGCGAGGATCTGAAAAGTACTCGAAGACTGCTGCATTCAACTATGAAGCGCTCGGGGGCTTGTCGGGGATAGATCCCCAGTAACCGCAAGGAAGGATGAAGATGGACTTCTACTAGAATTCCTCTGTAATCCTACTAGGACTCATACCATGTAATCCTACTAGAACTCCTCCTTATAACTGACTAGTTATCCTGCCCCCGGAGTATATAAAGGAGGGTAGGGGTACCTAGATCAGCGGAGACAACAGAGAACCAAATCCTCGTACCTCAACGTCCAAGCGCAGGGCGCAATATACAACACCCCAAACAAGACGTGGGGTATTACGTTACTCAAGTGGCTCAAACCTATATAAATCCGTGTCTTGTGTCCTCGCTTTTACCTTCAAGTTCTAGGTCCGGTGATTCCCCACCAACCAATCTACTACCTCGAGTACCCCCTTGGTAGGTTGCCGGGTATAAAACACCAACCCCAAGTCCTTCCCCATGCTTAGCATTTGCTAGGCATGGAAGAAGAAGATGAAGCTTTTTGTGATTGTTGAAATTCTTGTTCTCAGCATATGGAGTTTGTCTTTATGCTTCTTCACTTTTGTCACCTTTATTGTCCTTCAATTTCTTCTCTTTTCATGAAAGTGCTTCACCATGCCTGTAAAACAATTCAAGTGCACAAACTACCCTTGAGGTTACTGTTGGGAGTAGAAGCAATCGCCAACAAACCAACAACATCCCTAAGACTTTAACTTGTGGCATAGCTAATCCAGTAAAATAAAAATAAAAACCTAATGGGTGTATGTGAGTGCAAATGATAGGTAGGATCATAAACAAAGACAATGTTTGGGCCAAGTTCTAAGCACCATGCTTACAGCTAGGTTCCTGAAATTCTCCATAGCCATAAAAAAATACTTAATCAAGGTCAAACACCATGCTTATCTCAAGATCAATATCTCTTTATAGCACAAGAAAAATAAAGCGCATTGCAAAGCTTAAAAACCAACCAATGCAATATGGAGATGAATAGCTAGCAAGGTTTATAAAACTGAATAATAATGGTCTCCAATCATTTCTAAACACCATGTTTACACAAGATTGCAAAATGAAAATTATCATACGAGCAATAACATAGATATGAAAGCATTCATTATAAAGTTTTAGGAAAAAGCCAAACTAACACATGAATGATGGAACAATACAAATGCACATGCAAAAGGCTTAGCAAAAATAGGGGTTAGCAAGGTCAAAAAGACTATCGACGTTGTTCTGCAATTAGCAAAAAGAACTGCTTAGAATGACAAAGTAAGACTGGCCACTTCATAAGAAGTCAAGCAATGTCAACAAGAAAATCATTCATCGAAAAGCTTCAACAACCAAACTAACAAGGCTAAGGGTAGGTTCATAGGTATCCTATATTTTTAGCTTGAAATAAGAATTTTTAAGAGAGAAATCAAGTATAGAAATTCTAACTAAGGGGGTTTTGAAAAACAAAAATAAAAGAAAGGGCTTGATTTTTTGGATGAAAAGCAAAAACCTATGGTTTTAGGATGGCTCTGGGTAAGGGTATAGTTAGAACAAAGACAAAAACAACTCAAGCCAATCTGAATAGTGCAACAAACTGATCAACACAAGTTAATCCAACCTCTGTTGGATTTGGTTTTCGGCTGGGCTGATAGGAAGGCTTTGGTAGAAAAAGATTTTGATAAAAACAACAAGAAAATGCAATGCAACCTGAAGTGGATAAAAAAATAATATGACATGATATGGAGGTGGTCTAAAACAAAATAAAAGTTAGCCTTGATTATCTAGCCACAAATTTAGTATCAAAGGGTGGTGCCATACTTCATATTTCTCTCTAAAAATACACAAAGAAAAAGACTCTAAACACTAAAAGCACACAAAAAGAGTCTATAAGTTTTCCAAGATCAAATAACAAAGTGCTCCATCAATACTATTTAAAGCATACAACATGTGGTTGCTTGATGATTCCGATTTAAGAGCACAATATAGACGGTCATCTTAATAAAGAAAATAAATAAAAATACGAGTTACCTCCCGCAAAGCGCTTTAGTTATATTCATATAGCTAGACTCCTCACCTCAATCATGTTTATGCGAATACATGGTCCTTTGTGCGAGAATCCAAAATGTCCATGCAGCTTGATGTCATCTTTTGTAATCCTTCGTGGTTCGCTTCTAACACTTCTTTGTATTGGATGTAGTCTGCTTGTGTCTTCATGTGCCAATGATCCGGAGGTTTTTATTTTGTTCTAAGCTTCTGATTTTGATCATGTACTCTTGATGAAAGTACTTTCCAAGCTCCTCTTCATTGTTGTCATCCTCATCTCCTCCGTTTTATTCTCATCACCTTACTGCTGCCTCTTCTTCATGGATTTTTTCCTACATACATAACTGAACATATACCAAAATACAGCTTCATCGAAAATTTTATGAAATTACCTTTCCAACAAGTGGTCATTCATCTAACACGGAGTTCAAATGAGAGAGTTATGCCCATTTTATTTTAGCGTTGTGTGTTGTCCAGAACTGATTTCAGGACGTGCGATATTCGATGATTTGGCCATAACCGCTTGTAGGAATCTCCGATTGCCTTGATTCTTGATTTGTTGGAATTAATACTTTATGGGATTATGAATATCTAAAAATATTCTATTATTTTCATCTGAGGTAATGCAAAATCTTGATGATAACATTAGCTTCTTGTGAATTGATCCGGAGATGTTGATGATCTTGATCATGTAGTCTTTGGAGCATTATGTCACACATCCTTTGGCTTCAAGGTCATCACCAATGCTTCACCAATGAGTAGCATGGTGCTAATGATGCATCTTCTCCATAATTATTGCTCTAGTCAAGGTGCCGGGATCAGAGGAGGCTCCTGCGCTTTGTGTCGATGTTCTAAGCGGTTTTCTTCCTTGATTGTATCACTCAATTAGACAATTCTTGAGCATCTCACTGGAGAAGATTGTTAGTATCATGGTGCTTCTAATATTGTTGCCTCCAATCTTGATCAACTTTAAGTCATCGTCTTTTGTGTAAAGAGGCCCCCCAATCATCTCTCAACATCATCACCACCTTCTTCGTCATTCGTTGTTGCCTCTTCTCCATTGAATTGCCATGTGTCAAGTGTAGAACATGTACAAAACTTCTACTCCATTACAAAGTGCATCAAATGCCCTTTTCAACAAGTAGTCATTCACCCAAAACGAATTCCGGATAAAAGAGTTACACCCGTTTTACTCCAGCACTATGTTCTGTCCCAAGCTGATTTCAGAACGCGCAGTGTTGAAAATTTTTATCATAAATTATTGCACGGATCTCCAAAATTAGCAATTCTTGATGCGTTGGAAAGAAAACTTGATGGATCTTCTAAATTTTCAATTGTAATTTATTGTACATCTCTGATCATGGGTAGAAAATTGATCACAACAGCAATGTTTGAGATGTTGATGATTGAACTTGCAATTCTTTAACATGACCCAACACCTGTTACTTGAACAGACAAATCTCCAAGAAACATTAGTCTTAAAAAAAATAATTGACACAGTGGCATACCTTATTTATCATCATTTGTATTGTCTTCATTGGTGTGGACTCGATAGCATATGCTGGGCCAATAACAAATTTAGCACCTACTGCTAAAGAGTCGAGCTTGATGTTGTTATCATCTTATCGGGGTGAATCCAGACTTGATGAAAGTCCATATTCAATCATCTGGTGTCTAGCATTTACCCGCTTTTCAGGATGAAAACAAGAAAAATAGGGTATATGCAATAAAAAAAATTAGGGTTAGTCCGAAAAATTAGATAGATCGCACCAAGGTTCGAGTTGCCGATCCCCGGCAACGACGCTATAAAAGCTTGTTGACGGTAGTTAACACGCTAAGTTGTGAACCGCAAGGGCACGGATCATCGTAGCTTTTCCGTTAGAGTATTATATCTAAGGTTTATCAATCCGTGGATCGGTAGTGAACTGACTAGGGTTCTCTATCTAGCTAAACAGATCTAATCCTATCATGAAGCATGAATTGCATATAAAGTTAAACCCAATCATGAGATAAGTATTATAGATAGGGTAAATAGATCACATCCATGTATATGAGGTAACACAAACAAATGTAGTATAAGCCTATTGTCTCCTAGTTGTAGTTCCAGCCAAAGTGGTAACCAATCTATCTAGCACCTTGATAAAGAGTCATCTCTCAAAACGGCGGCTCACAAGCGGCCTACTTTCTCATGGTCGCCACTGCAAGGTGCATGTTGATGCCTCCGGTTTCCCAAAGCTTTACCTCAAATGACTCCCACAATACTCGCTATCGATCCTACTCAACATTACGCAATCGTTCAGGCTTTTCCCTTCCCGCATGTTATCACCACACGAAGGCAATCACACCGACTTCCTATGCATTACTAAGATGTATCCGCAAGACATAGACTAATCACCACGATTACATCTATTTTTACTAAGAACATATGCTAGCTAAACATATGAGAATAAACATGTATCATAGTAGATCAAAGTAAGCACAAGATTAGATTCATATCACCATTGTATGTACATAAGCCTTGATGATCACAAGGCTCGGCTCCAAAACTCTACCATGGCTTCACCGCGCAGGGACGACCATGGAGGCCCTCAGCTCCCTCGGGTGTGTGTCTCTCTATTCGTCAAGTTCCTGTGGATTGATATGCATGCTCCATGAAATATCGGAGTATTTATAGTTTAGAGATCGTGTGGCAGAAATTGGAAGGCGAGAGGAGCAAGGAAAATCCCAGGCCAATTGGCTTGGGGTGTCTAGGCCGATCGGCCTAGCCCTTCCTTATGGCCTCTCGCACCCTCCTTCATCCCCAAGTCTTCTTAGGTGTCCTAAAGTCTTATTTTTGTATGCATGTGGGCCTAGCACGTCAATAACTTCAGGATGAGATTGATCTTTGATAACTTTCTAAATCTTTGCTTGATCTTCTTTGATTCCTCTTTGATCCCAAAGTGATATTTGCCATATCTTCATAATCTTAGGCCTTAAGTAATCTTGGAGGAGTGCTTGCCAAAAATGAGTGTCGGAGGGGGCCAGAAGACCCCTGGCCGATCGGCTTGGGCTTCATCAGGCCGATTGGCCTGGGCTCTTTCTGAGTCCGCTGGCCTTCATTTTTGACAGGTTCATTGCTTGTTCAAGGCTTTATTCAAAAATATACTTTTAGGTATAACTTCCTGAAAAAACAGAATGTTCTCCAAAATACAATGCATATACGAAAACAGGATTATTTTAGGTGCCAAGTGGTGGGTTAGTATAAGAATATGTATGAAAACACCACTTAAATGGCACTAAAAGTGTGTCAATAATGAGCATGAATAGAGTTTGCCTTCTCTACTTCATTTACCTTGCGCATTTCTTATTGCACTCACATTCCACATTTACCTTTTCTAAAATTGCCATGTATAGTTTATAGGATTGGAACCTAGGGTGCAAAACTTTTTTGCGGTAGTGATAGCAACACATAGAAAAACTTAATGGACATCTAGATAGAAATTAAAATAGATTTTTATATATACTTGAAGTCTTAAATTTTAGAACACTCAATTCACACCCCTAGGTGTCACGGTCCTTCGTGATGCATCTCCGGCCTACCAGCTGATGACAAGCTAGTGATTGCTTACGAGGGTCCACGGGATCTCAGGATTCACTAGCTATAGGGCCTACAAATTTAACGATCAAATTTGATGGAAAATCCACAAATGACATTTGAATGGACCTCTGTACAGTGTTTGTGCATATCTTACTTATATACAAAGTACTTTTTTTGTTTTCGCTGTTAGATTTTTCGGGATGGGTAACTCTTATTTTTTCCAACCATTCTAAAATTTCTCTTATATATAATAGAAATCCAACCATTCTAAAATTTCTCTTATATATAATAGAAAAACAAAGACAAGTACTGGATTCTCCTGTTTCATAAATAAAGAAATGGAAATTTGTAACATATTTTTTGAACCTATTTTATGATGTCTGCTATCAGTTTACAAAAATTTTACTTGAAACTCTACTTGTACGTGGAGTAATAAAAAAGATAAATCTTATAACGGGTAAATCATACCAATTGACATAGTCACGGGAGTAAATTGAAAAAGAATATTCGGACTTTGGTCATACCTGAGAGGAGGGAGTAATTTAGACTTTTCCTAAATAAATAAATTATTTGAACAAAGAGAAGCAATGTAATCTCTCTTATAGTACAAAGAATCCACCCTGGGGCTTTGAAAAATCTGCCGCACGAGCAAAGGTACTGAACGTCACTTTATTGTCTGCAACTTTGCGTACCTGTAGCAAAGAATTAATCAGCACGAAAAGAAACACTACTTTTATTCGTTTGCTCCCTTTCTGTCCCCTCGTGTTAATTCGAAAGCAAGCTCGGTTTTTCCACGCGAAATCTGAGTGTCAAGTTAAATAAGTGGCGCGTGTGTGTCTGTGTTAGTTTCTTTTAGGTACTGACAAGTGACATGTCATCCTTGACACCGCTAGGGCGACTAGTGTGACCAGATGACGGTCTAATTCGACTGTTGCCTATGCCTAACAATATCTAGAATCAGATGTGCCCAAGTTCCTTGTTTTTATGTTTTACAACTCAGCCAAAATATCAAGTCTTGCAATTCATTTCGTTGTTTTATGATTTTTTTTTTGAGAAATGCACACACTCAACCTATAAATACTCCAAACTCTCTGCCAACATGTGGATAACAGCAGGGGCGAAAGTCTTAGCGGCGATCCTACCATAGATGTCCCACCGGTGGGATACCTTCCGATCTTTTTCCTGTACCTTTTTCGCTAACCGGCTAGCCGGCTGTAACCCATCTTTATCAATGAAATAGGCACAATCTCGTGCCTCTTCCTTTCGAAAACCTATAAATACTCGGGCGGGTTTATAGTTTGTGTACTTTGGAAAAGGAGAATATAATCTTGAAATTTTCCATGCCTCTCTTGTAATATCTTGACCTTAATCTTTAATTCTTTATGTACAAGAAATATTGAAAATTTCCTGAGCCACACATTCCGAACGAGAAATGTGACAGTGTTTTGGAGATGGCGACATGTCTCAAACTCCACAACCATCACAGCTGCCGCATTGACGCGCTTTAATTTTGGACTTAAAAATGGGTACTTTTCACTTTTTTTTAACTCTTTTGCTGTTGTTCTGGTAAAAAAGCGATCGAGCTCATCTCCTCCTCCTATCAATTAGTTGGCAGATTTTGTGCACGAACCACTAGATTTGGGATCAGTTCTCCATGAACAACACTCACAACTTTTGAACAAGGTGATCGGAGATATCGTATGATCAGTAGTCGTCCAAAGTCATACACGAGTCAAAAACAATCTTAACGAGATTTGTTCCTTTGCGGAAAGACAGATGCTGCTGCTGTGAAATCGTGAGCGTGTGAAGTTTGGCCTCAGGCCATGGATTTGTGCTAAATTTAATGGATTTTCACTTGCATGATATCTACGTATTACGGCTGCAAATAAAAGCTGATTTCACATTTCGACCGACATGCCCTGCTCTGATCCTTTATTTGTTCTCTATCAACTGTCACATTCTTCCTCTTGGAAAGCAATGTTTCATTCCGTCGTTCACTTGGTCTCCATGGTCCAACTTTGTTCCACGAGTATGAGACCAGACTCATGGCTGCCTTTGGAAAGAAAATGCAATGCATGAGTTTCGTTCGTATAAAATTCATATAAGATTGTTCAGATTCACCCAGGAGTGCAAGAAATTGTATTCCTATGTTTCAAATTCAAGTAGTCTTACATGCATGATCTGTCAACTACTGTATATAAGTGCACGCTGCTGATTAAATTGTTATGTCTACTAATCAAGGCTCTAATAACTCAACCATTGTCGAATACTCTCCTTTTCTCTTATTCCTTTTTTTTTGCGAAGAATCTGGCGAATACTTTTGAAGTGCTGAATTTTCAGCAGAAGAGAGTTCAAATCGGAACAGTAGTGTGTTTGCAAGTGCCACTGAAAACAAATCTCCATCACACACAAACACACTGGATGTTTCGTTTCTTCAGACTTCAGAGAGCCGGTGAGATGGAGGATCTTTTCAGGAGAAACTGGGGAGGAGAAGATCTTGTCCGGAACGTTCGTGCAACCTGCAGTCGGAACCGCCAGCTTGACTCGCTGGTTGCCAACCTGCGCGTCCACGTCACCTCGCCACTTTATACCTGACAACGCGAGTATACTACGTGGACTCTCGGCACGCTGACTTTTATTATTTATGATTTTTTAGAGGCTTTATTTGGGGTTCCTTTTTTTTTCGTGAGGTTTATTTGGGGTTCCTGGCTCGACCTACTTTCTTCTTGTTCAAATCCGTGTCCCACTTTGGCATTATGCATGCAAATGCATCTACGATTGATGATCTAGCACAGTTAGTTGACAATTGAAAATGCGAGGAGTGCTTGATTGTGTTGGAAATCCAACAAACAAAGGACAATGGATGCCCTTGAAGTAAACCCCAAGCCCAGTTTAAATAGAGGCTTAATTTCATATTGGCTTGAAGTGGGTTTGGCGTGAGTGGTTGAGCACATGAGTGTCCTGTGGTGTTAGTGCGATGTATGTACTTTTTGCCCTATGAATGAAAGACCTACTATATGACATTAGTGCTAATAGACCTCCTAACTATTAACAACCCGCCCTGATAATAATTAGTCCATTAGTTAGTTGAAAGGTGCTAATTAATAGTTGGATTCAAATATGGTCTAAATCTATACGTGTGTGTGGTGTGGGAGGGGTGGGTTCGCAGATAAGATTCTAAAAATTAGATCCAGCCTAGGAGGAACTAGATAATTTTTCATTAAGAAGAAGAAAATAAGCATCTAAATTTGAGCTAGAGGGAACTTGAACCTGGGTGGTTAGGTGCACGACCACACCTCCTATTCTAATCAATTGAGCTATGTTATTTCAAGAGTCGAGGCATGATACAGTATCTTTTAAAAAAATACAAACCATTCCAAAACGTTTCGTGATAACATTCTTAGGCCCGAGTCCTTTCAACAGCTCAAATATTAGATCGTTCATAACGTCAGGATACACGTAAGCATGTAGTGTAGGCATATGAGGTATGCAAGAACATCTTGCCGGTGCCAGCTACTTACGGTAGGCTGATGCCGGTGACCCAATCTGGACCTGCGAGGAGTCGACAAAGCTGAGCTGGGACGAAGGATTATTCAGGCTGTAGCAGCTGCCATGAGCAGTTGCCATGCACCTTCCTTCATCTGGAAAGTAGGACGGCGTCACATCTTGTGCTTGTTGAACGGGCAGACTACAGTTTCCAGTCTGCAGTTAGGCATTCATATATATCAAGGGTTGTTCGGAAATTTTAGCAACTGTCATATCGGATGTTTAGATATTAATTAGAAGTATTAAATATAGTCTAATTATAAAACTAATTACACAGATAGAGGTTAATTCGTGAGACGAATCTATTAAGCCTAATTAGTCCATGATTTGACAATGTGGTGCTACATTAACCGTTTGCTAATGATGGATTAATTAGTCTTAATAGATTCGTCTCGCGAATTAGCCCAGGGGTTCTGCAATTAGTTTTATAATTATCTCATGTTTAGTCCTCCTACTTAGCATCCGAACATCCGATGTGACACATCTAAAGTTTAGCGCCTGGTATCAAACACCCCCTAAAGCTGACGTAGTCGGCGGCTGGCCAAGCTAGCCACGTCGGCCAAAAATCTTTTAACCGTCAGATGGCCATCCAATGACAGGTGGTTTAGCAATGTTCAAAATATTTTGTGTTGAGATTCTCACACTATCAAGAAATCATCCCACGCTTCAAATTATATTAGTAGGCATTTCGCGTTAAGGTCCTCACATTAATTACTACAGAACGACCATCTAATGGCAAGTAGCTTAGCAGTACCCAAGGAACCGTCGGATGGCCATCCAATGGCTGGTGGTTAAGCAATGTTCAAAATATTTTGCGTTAAGATCCTCACACTATCAAGAAATCATCACACACTTCAAATTATATTAGTAGGCATTTCGTGTTTTACAGAACGGCCATCCAATGGCTAGTGGCATAGCACTGTGCAAGGCATTTTGTGTTAAGGTCCTCGTATTATCAAGAAATCATACCGCGCATCCAAATATATTACTAGGCATTTTTCGTCGAGATCCTCGCATTATCAATAGATCATCACACCCTTCCAAATATATTACTAACATTTTGCATTACAGAGGTCTCGCATTATCAGGAAATCATGTTGCCATGCAGAATGCAACCCTGCATTAAAAATTGTTGTTTCGTGGATTCCAGATGTGCAAATTGTTTCTTCTTTAGGCTGCATGATAACTAGCGATAAATAATTGACTCTGGTATATTGTCGTATATCAGGATAGACTAACTAAAGAAACATAGCCCTTCTATGCAGGCAGAACTTCTTGGACTGTTACGTTTTGCCAGTGTCCATCAGTCCATCGGCATACTGAGAGCACAATGCAGCATCTGAATGTTGTCATGACAATAATTTAATTTAGCATTTTAGTTGTTATCCCTTGAACTGCTTCCCGATTTTAGGAGTCCTCAGCTTTGTATTATGGTCAAATATTCCATTGAAATCTTCAACTTATGCATCGGTAATGATTTCCCAATGATTTTGCGAGAGCTTATATAAAAGGCTTAAAGCTGTAAATTTGGCCCGTGTCTAGCCAAAGGAACCATTGTATCTTGAAGTTTCGCTCCATACCATCATCTACTTACTATGTAAAATCTTGGTTTACGTGCTTAGTAAAAGATTAAAATTGATGACTGTTGTGAATTTTGATTGTTCAAATGAAGCTTCCAATTTTCACCTGATAAAAAGGATGGTACTCTCAAGATGTAGCTTAACCAAGTTTGTCCTTTTCATTTCAAATATTTTTTATATTCCAATAGTGATTTATGCTCATAAACATAATCACTAGGCTCTACGTATACGCGTGCATGGGCGCGCGCAAATCACTAGTGTATATATATCCGCCTTGATCCGAGGATTGTCAGCTGAGAATATGATTAGAGAGCGATCAAGAATCTTAGAGCAAGTACCTGATTTTGTCTTATAAGCTAAGCAGTGTGATCTTAAGATGACTGTTGGGGGGCCAACAAGTTTACAAAACGTAGAGGACAAGAGAGACAAGTGATTAAGAATGACTTTGGAGAGCTTGAGAGATCTCCCCATCCATCTCAACGTATCCATTTCCATTCATGACGGCCCCATTTTATAGGACCGTAATTTTTACACTTTACAATACATCACCCTCCTTTTTCACTTTATGCAAAGCATATTCGAGGGCATTACAGTAACATTACGCCACTTTACCCACACTCTTTACAACTCATCACTTTACAGCTAAGCTCATGCCAGCTTACAGCCCCGAAGTGACATAGCCACTTCGCCCTTTCCCTGAACGCATTGTTGTTGCCTAGTCCGATGACGCCGCCTTTTGACTCCGCACCCTAGCTTGAGCGGTCTCAGGCTACCTTGCTCATGAAGTAGCCTCATGAAGTCTCCACTTCACTCCCGCTCGCTCCAGCTCGCGAAGTTGCCACTTCACTCCCGCTTGCTTCGCCTCGTGAAGTCGCCACTTCGCTTCCGCCGTCTGTCCCCGAAAAACCATACTTACACTTCTCGCGATAACCCAATGACTTCTAGAGAAAGAGGGATTAGAACTGTAAAGAAAAAGAAGGGGGCACCACCCGAAGTCCTTTTCCCCAACAATGACTTGACAGAAACTATCACGATAATAAATTATTTTTTAAATTATCTCGTAGTAAGTACTCCCTCCGTCCCAAAATATAGCTACATTTAGCTTTTACAAAAGTCAAGTATTTTTAACTTTGACCAACAATACCTCCAAAAAAATATATTTCAAATAAAAATTTACATATTATAATAGTTGATTTCATGATAAATCTACTAACATTATTTTTATGCTATTAGTCTCTATGATTATTTCTCTATTCACAATCAAAGTTGAAAATGTTTGACTTAGAAAAAGTGTAAACATAACTAATTTCTGGGACGGAGGAAGTAGTAACTATATATTATATAATCTCCTATTGTGGGTAGAAGAAGGAAAGTTATGAGTTGAATGGCAACGGCAATTCACACAATGGTGAATGTGTTATCTCATAGTCCTACAATTTAACTTAACGGTTGCTTCGTAAAACAACAATCTTTTTTCCGTCCCTCTAATCTCTCCCCTCCAAATCGTGAAAAAAAAATCATACACAGCATTGTATAAGACAACTATGAGACCGCTGATGTATACATTGCATCTTTCCATATGATGATATCAAATTTGATAAAATAATTGTTGTATGTTCCTATTGAAGCCTCCCTATGAGGAGCCAGTGTTGAAATATAAATTTATTGTCCATCTTTTTCATCAACTTACCCTTCTGGATAAAACATAGACGTTTTGACACCACACACGTACGCCTATAGATCATACCAGCTACTGCGATGTCCGGGATGCTAAATTTCAACCTGAAAGATGTTAAGTTTTTTCATTGTCGGTACGTTAGGTTTGTAGTTAAGTTCCACTTGTCGTGCTTGCACGCAGAGGACTGGCTTTATGCAAAGGTGGTAGCAGTTAATAGTCAGTCTTGGAGCTAGGTGAAACCAAAGAAAATTATTCGCATTCCAGTCTTCCATTCGTGCGCAGGATGGCAAGCAAATCGCATCGCATCGAGTCAGAGATTCAGATTACTCTTACTTATGCTCGAATCCACCAATGATCTGTCCGGAGAGTTTTCGTAAGGGAACTGATCCCACGACTAACAAAGTATACTTGCTCCAGAAGCACAAGGCTATTCATTGACTGACTAGGATAAAGCCTTATTGCAGAGTATTTCATAGCAAAACATTGGGCAGGTACGGTGAGTCCTCCTTTCTCTTTCTGATTATGTTACTTTTCCACCGGCATTGTGGTTTATTACGGTGCTAACATTGCTAGTATGCTGTCAAACCTAGCTAATCACCAAATGCATCTACTCCTTTCTGCACAGAATTATAAAGATATATTAATTTTTTTATAACATTTTACCAACAATTAGGTTAATAACAATATATATTTTTAGTGGCACAAAAGTAATATCACTAGAATTGCATTTAAATGTTTTTTACTATTGTCATCATTCTCTAATTGACCTATATAAGATATTTCAAGAGAAAAAAATCATGGAACAAAATACAGTCTAGAAGACTTTGCCAAGTCAAAATTTTGAAAATTCTCTCCTCATAATTCCTTTCCTACTGCTTTGGCAGCTACTTTTATATCAAAATCATAATGATAAATTGTGAAATTAATATATTATGAAAAAAAATGTTGAAAACCTTACGACCATACAACGAATAATCGAAATAGTTTTTTTTCTTAAATTAACTATCAAAGTTCGACCGCATGCCTTTTAGGACACATCATATAATCCACAACAGAGATAGTATTGCGTAAACACCTTGTCTACGTATGACGAAGTCCAAGACGTAAAGGAGGCAGCAGCAGCAACGATTTCCAGTCCAAGTATAGGAATCAGAATCCAGCTGAGGTAGGGTCACCTCGCACAGGTAGGTAGGTGTGGCTGGTCAAGTAGACATACAATGGTACAAAGAATTGACCGTATTTTATACCATTTCCATGGAACAAGTTTGTAAGCTTGGACATTCCCAACGGAACACGTACACTGGAAACATTTGAAAAAATAAAACAGCGGCTACGTAACCAAGTATGGGTGGTAGGTGTTTGCACGAATTTGATCAGATCGTAAATTCCTTTTTTTTATTGCTTGACCAAGCCGTTTCTTTTAGTGGACTGGCGTACGTATACACAGTCGTATGCATGCCGCCTCTTCTCTTCCCTGCCTTAGCTTGAAAAGAGGATATGTGGTGTTTTTGTAGGACCCAATCCGTATGAACAGTCATCAAGACCAGTGTGAAGTAGTCTGGTGGCTCTACAATTTGGTCCATATGTACAACTATATAAAAAGGATAAGTGAGCAGAAGGATGTGCCTTCTTGTGTCTGTGAAAGTGGACTTTTTGCAACATAAAAGGCTAGGATTTAATTAGTTGTGTAAAGTTTTCTCTTGGATACATGCTGAATGATTCAATACTGCAAATTTTCATTAAAAGATAATGATGAGCTGCTTTTTCTTGATTTACCTCGATCAGTCCTAATTGTTTCTTAACTCGGTGCTCCAGCAGCTCTCAACAAATCAGTAGTACAATGTACACAAAACCTGTTATCATATCATTTGGAACAAGTAAACTGTAACCTTATATATATGCATCTTAGTGTGGTTAGGTGTTGAAATTGAATTAACTTGATCATCAGTAAACCCTTTGTTAATCACTTGACCAAGCCTTTTTCGTATAGTGGACTACTGCTGAACGCACGCGCACGAATGTCTCCTCCATTCCAATCGTGTTGTCGTCATAGTGTTTCTGTGCGTTCTGTCCATACGTATGAACAGTCGTCAAGACCAGTGTAATAACAGAAGGACCAAAAAGTAAAAGGCTCTGGATCTTGTCTTGTGAAACAGGAAAGGTTTTAAGTTAAGGAGAACTTAATATTCTTATTGATAGCGGAGGTTCATTTTTTATAATTGAATGATAAATGATGTAATTTTTTCTCTCTAAATCTCACAATGATATATAGTACTCCATGTGACTACATGAGGGTCGATGTGCTTCCAAAACAAAAATATATGGCTACTAGAATTCAAACAAGTAAAATCCAAATTCACAAGGTTTGTGTTGACTAAAGTTTATCAATCAACCAACCTTGATCTATCTAAAAAATTGAAAAATGAAGAAGCCTGCACCACATATATGTTTGCAGCAGTTCACTGGAAATTACCGGAAAAGGGTGCCATACTTCCATGGTCCCACGGACGTGTAAGCAAAGAATTCCGACGACAAGGACCGAAAAGGAAGTACGTCCAGCTGGCTGGTGATATACAAGAACTGGAGACTTGCAAGCCAAGTTGCTTGCTCTTGCTCCGGCATACCAGCCATCCTGATCGAGCTTCTGGTCACCTACGGATGTCGGAGACGATACTTTTAAAAAGTATTGTTGTGTATTGGTGAATCTTTCTTGCCGTTGGCAAATTACATGCCTTTGCAGATCACGTAAGTGTGGTCATTTGGTCCAACATGCAACAACCACAGCAACAGCTAGCTGCTTACTCAATCTAGTCATTAGTCAAGATCACAGCAAAGTTGTTGGTGGAAGGGGGAAAAATATTGGGCTACGAATCAGTAATGTATTTTGAATCAGCTGCCTTCTCTTCTTTTTTGAAATTCGATCAGCTGCCGGTTCCCTTTTTTCTAAAAAAAACAAACTGCTTTTTCAGCTGTCTTCTCTTCTTCTTTGAAGACTGATCAACTGCCGGTTGCCTTTTTTTTTAAAAAAAAATAAACAATTAGCTTTTTTTTCCTTAATCGATCAGCTGCCTTTCTCTGAAGAGGAACCAGAACTCGGTCAGTGTACATATACGCTAAACATTGATGCAAATTGTTGGAACAAATGATGCCATTCCTTAGCAGCCTTAAACAAGGTGTGTGACTGCTGCTCTCAGAAGCCACAAAGAAGCTTGGCTGCGAAAAGAAAATAAATAAACCAATATGAAAAATAGATAAGACGCAGACATGTCGCCTAGGTCACTCGATCAAGTATATATTCTCGCGAAGACTAGTATTTTTCGCATAATAAAATTAATTTCGCATAATTGTAACATAGACATAGAAAATTATACGAAAGCATGCACAAGAATGGAGCCAATGATGCAGCATCACATCCCATCTTATCATTGGAGTAGTAGGGGTGGCTGCTCAACTCAAAATAAATAACCCTCATCCAGTACCCAAAATTAAATATAATGATGCAGAACTAACAAATCCAGAGCCATTAACCGATGCCAGCATCCACATCTTCTATTCTATCGAGACAAAGACAACATAAACAATTAAAAAAAATAGTACTTCCTCCGTACCAGAATATAGCTACTTTTAGCTTTTTCTAAAATCAAAGCTTTCTAACTTTGACTAACTATATCTCTAAAAATAATTTAGAAAGGTTATATAATATAATATCATTTTTATGTTATTAGTCTATATGATTATTTCATTATTTATAGTCAAAATTGAAAAAGTTTTACTTTAAGAAAAATGTATCTGTATTTTGGGACAGAGTGAGTAGCATGGATATGACTCAGCTCATGAAACAAAATGTCAGCATCTCATCAGTACATGCCTAAGAGCAACTCCAAAAGCCACAGCTACTCCTAATAACTTAATTTGGGAGAAAAAGAAAAAAAAACTACGCTCCAATAGCTCCCCCAAACCTTCCGCATATTTTCGCCCACCCCAATCGCGATCCCGTTGCCCCACTTATTTGTGTGTGGTCTCTCCTCCCCCAATCGCCCACTGCACTCCTTTCCCACGTCACGTCACGTGCATTCATTTGCTGGTCCCCGAAGAAGGGGTGGCAGAGCGGCACACCATCGTCGCCATGGGCAATGCCCCCGGACATCCCCTCGACGATGGATCCCCAGCTAGAGTGTGTGACAAACGCACCCACCGACGGGTGCCGCAGCATGGTGACCTGCGGCGACCACGGCACAAGGATCCGGCCGAAGTTACTGGTCGCCTTGGCGCGGTCTAGGAACCCTGGCGGGAGCAACGGCCACATGTCCTCCTGCAGCAACCACAGGAAGGGAGCACCGCTGGCCTCGAGCCCGTAGTCAAGCTCACGGAGCTCGTCACGTGGCAGTGCGGCGACCGTGCCGAAGCTGACGTACGCGACGGCACTAGCGGGGTGGCGAGCGAGCCAGCCGAGGCAGCCATGGGGGTTTTCGGCGGCTAGCGCGGCGGCGCCGAGGAGGAGGTGGTAGGGGCCTGATGGCGATGGGGAGGCAGTTAGGGATCACGTCGGCGATGAGGCAGCAAGCTAGTAGCAGCGTTAGGAGATGGTGGAAGCTACACGGCAGTCGGCAGGATGCAACATCCCGTGGCTGGAGAAAGTCAGGATAAGCACGACCGGGGTAAGGATGAACGGATAAAAGAAGAGAGCACTCATACGTATTCATGGCCGACGCTGAAGAAATTATGAGGGGGAAGCTAATTGCAGGGGGCCATACGTGCTTACGTGGTCAGTTTTGAAGTATTGACGAGTCTATTATTAGAGATCTGGCATGACATGATTTTGGAGAAAACAAATTTTTAGTAGAGCTCCCAATACGTAATCTTGGGGAAGAAATTTTTGGGAGACTATTGGAGTTGCTTAAAAAAACCCATGATCTTTAAAAGAGAAAAGAAATAAATCACATCAAAACATCGTCGTAGAAAAATTAACAACTCATCACGTCACAATGTTAAGAAACAAAATCGTTGCATTACGGAATAGTGCTTTGGCGCAAAGAAAAAGAGAAGATTTTTTCGTCATCGTCACTAATTCACTACAGAAAAAGAGAGAAAAGAAGCCCGTATACACAGAAGCGCCTAGGAAGGTGCGGGGTTGACTCGCTCAGCACAAGCTTCAACCTTCAACCGCCGTCTATAAAAGGGCCCCTGGTGATCGAGCTCGCAACTGTCGGGTCACCTCCTCTGCCGGGCTCTCGCCGCCGTTGCCGATTTGTATTGTATGCCGCTCTCTTGCCACCGCGACTACTTCCACTTCTGCCTTGCATGTCCACCGCCGCGGCGCCGCCGTCACTGACGCTCCACCGCCCGGCGGTGACCGCCACCGCCAGAGTCGCCGCCGCCGCAGCGCCGGGCAACACCGTGCACCTCGCCAACCTCGACAAGCTCTTCCGCAACCGGGGCGCCGCCTTGGAGAGTAGCGCGGCGCCGGCGCCGGCGGCCGTGGAACCGGTGGTCGCCGGGACGAAGAGGAGGCAGCAGCCGCTGCTCCGGCTGCCGTTCCTGGCGCGGGCCAAGGGCGAGGCCCTGAGGGAGGACTCCGCGGCGCCGGCCATGTCGCCGCGGCGGCTGGAGCGGCTGCTCCAGCCCGTGGCGCCCGACGGGCCCTCGCCGCGCGGGAACATCGCGGCGGTGTGGCGCCGTCTCCACGGCGAGGACGGCTGGCGCGGCCTGCTGGACCCGCTGCACCCGGACCTCCGCCGCGAGATCGTGCGGTACGGCGAGTTCGTCGACGCCGCGTACGGCGCCTTCCTGTCCCGCCCCGACGCCGAGCCGGGGCACCGCCACCGCGCGCCGCGCGTCCCGCTCCAGGACGCCGCGTACCGCGTGACGGCGCCGCTCTTCGCCACCTCCTCCGCCGGCTTCCCGGCCTGGCTCGCCGCCGCCGCGCCCTGCGCCGCGCAGCGGACCAGCCTCGTCGGCTACGTCGCCGTCTGCGACAGCCCCGCCGAGGTCCGCCGCATGGGCCGCCGCGACATCGTCATCGCGCTACGCGGCACCTGCACCGTCCTCGAGTGGGCCGAGAACGTCCGCGCCGGCCTCGTCCCGGCCGCCGACAGCAACGCCGACGCCTCGCCGGAATACTCCAAGGCGAAGGTCGAATGCGGCTTCTGGAACCTCTACAAGACCGCCGGCGACCGCTCGCCGAGCCTGTCGGAGATGGTCGTGTCCGAGGTTCGCCGACTACTCGAACAGTACAAGGGCGAGGAGGTGAGCATCACGGTGACCGGGCACAGCCTGGGCGCGGCGCTGGCGGTGCTCATCGCCGACGAGCTCTCCGGCGGCGTCGCGGGCCGCGCCAAGGCTCCCGTGGCGGTGTTCTCCTTCGGCGGGCCGCGGGTGGGCAACCGCGCGTTCGCGTCGCGCGTCGAGGCCCGCGGCGCGCGCGTGCTCCGCGTCGTGAACGCGCACGACGTCGTGCCGCGGTTCCCGCCCCGCCTGCCGCTGCAGGGGTACGCCGACGTCGGCCGCGAGCTCCGCCTCGACAGCCGCGCGTCGCCGTTCCTCCGGCCCGACGCCGACTACGCGTGCTGCCACGACCTGGAGGCCTACATCCACCTCGTCGACGGCTTCCTCGGCTCGCATTGCCCGTTCCGGGACAACGCCAAGCGCAGCATCCTGCGGCTGGTGAAGAACCAGGGCGGCAACGTCAAGCAGCTGTACATGAGCAAGGCCAAGGACATGCGCATACAGCTCGACGGCGGTGCCGACATGCCCGGCTCGTCGATGCTCGGCCGCGTCGACATGCCCGGCGCGGCGAGCACGGTGGTGGAGTGTGTGCACTGACGGCCGCAACGGCGACGCGAATCACGCGATTGAGAGCTCGTCTGGACTCGCAAACGTCGGCGGCGGCAAGAGAATTGTTTGGTCAACAGATAATGGGGGTTGACTTGCTGGGGAATTTTTTAACTTATTTTTTGGTACATTTGGTCGCTCGCGACTTTTACCAAGTACAAAGTACGACGTCTTGTTGTTGGTTGGTGGATATACCAAACAATGAATTGGTAGGTAAATGAAAACATTGTATAGATGAAGAGAGATTAACTGATTAATTGGTTACTGCATATAGTGTTACATCACCTGTTGTGTTCTTACTACATGGTGGAACAGGTTGCCCTTGTAGATGTAGCACCATTTGGCCTGGTTCTACCAGCTGGAATTTTCACAAGAATTTCACATAGATCAATTTGTTTCCTACTGAATTTAAAAAGAATCCTTTCAGTGTTTCGACGGAGAGATTGGTATTTTAGATATCTCAAAGCATCTTCTTTGTTCTAAAGAAAAAAGATTATGCAATTCACACAATATCAACAATTTAATTAAAAAAATATGGAGGCAAAGAAAACATAGTGGTATTGTTGCATTATCTCTGATTGTCTCTATGCCAATAATGCATCTGTATCCCTCAAATAGCCCTAGTCTTTTAGGGGACAACCACCCTAGCCATCAATTATGGGGACAATCTCGATGATCCCCACGGAAAGAAGCATATATCCAATATAAGCGGAAAATATAGCTAGGTTCTAGACTTCTAGGATAGGCCCACACCTGTTGGAAAGTGTGTGATGTTACGTAGTACCCTCCTTTGTTTGAATTGATAAGTGGAATCGTTAAACATAGTTGTAATCAATAATTACTCAACCCATATATAATGTTGCTTAAAAACTTAATGTTATTACAATGTTACATATAATTCATATCACATAAATAATATGTTAATCAAAGTAATCTGGGCTAACAAAAGGAAATACATTATACAGTTTGAAACAAAGGAAACATGTTCCAAACAGAGTAATATAGGTCCTCCCCTGCATATAATTATGGTTTCGCATCACATAAACAATACGCTAGTCAAGTAACCGTGGGTCAAAGTCTTATCCTAACAAAATGAAATACATTGTTCGTTTGGAAAAAGAGGAAATAGGTTCCAAGCATAATACCGTCGTTAAAAGAAGCACGCCCTTCGTAGTTGTAACATGAATCGCGGGTGGAAGAGGAGAGAAGATGGTGGTTTTGTATTCTACAAGAACGGTCCCTATCTATATGCACCGGATCATTTCTTAAGATCAGTAATCTGTGTAAAAATTAATCTACTAGAAGGGTACGTCCATTCACGTAAATACCCCTAACTTTGGATAAAATGTTTAGCATATATATACTTCTAGTATTCATATATGCATAGAGGTCCAACAATTACTATCCCGATAAAGAAATACCACTGTCTTTCTACAATAAATGCCTAGGGTGAAAATCCTGCCTCCGCCACTGGGTACATCAATCCTCTGTCCATGCCTATGCGCATCGCTAGTTAATGCAAAAAGCCGGTTACACCTTCGTTATCCCAAAACATTGCTGTCCCTCTTAATTAGTCCGGGGAAAGATGGAGTGAGGTAGTAGCTTTATTTCGCTACCACCCCGGCTGAAAGGAAGAGACCGGGTCGGCTCCCGGGCTACCGGGACACGGCGACTGACCGAGGTGTTGCCTTCCGGGCCGGGAGTTCAGCAGCTAGCCAATGCTCGCGGGGGGATTGATCATATCATCCTGACCCCCAGTGCAGTGCAAGGGCGACGGGCGTACGTCTTCCCTCTGTGCATGTGGCCACGGACGATCAGCCGGGGTCCGATCCGGGGGGGTTGGAAGGAGCTTGGAAATCGTCCGTCCGGCCGGTACCACTGGTTGCGCTAGCTGCGCCCACGGACGGAAGAATCAACGTCGCTGTGCAGGGCGGGAGGACACGTCCCTCTCCGGGTCACGGGCCCGCCCGGCAGTGATGCGTTTGCATTTGCTGTTGCCCAAAGGAAGACAAGGACTACCGGCCGGCGGTTAAGATGGCGCTGTGCTGAGCCGCCGGCTCGACCTGGCGTGACTAGTCGTCGTCATGGTCGTCGCGCGCGCTTCCGTAACGTATGGTATCCGTATGGCGTTTACGATGGAGCAACCACAGTAATCGCACAGTAATTCGCTTTAAGTTTTTTTAAAAAAACAAAAGGTACTCCATCGAAGGGATACGTTAATTGGGTGTTGGAAATATTAGTGTCATTTTTTTCCTTCCCCATATTGATTGGGTTCAAGTTGGAGAAGTTTGGTTTGGAACGAATCTAAGAGCAACTCAAAAAAAATCTGTATCCTACTCCTAATATCTCGTTTAGGGAGAAAAAAAAACTCCAACAAATTTGTATCCTACTCCTAATATCTCGTTTAGGGAGAAAAAAACTCCAACAGCTCCAAAAACTTCTTCGAACTATTTGCGACGCCAAAACAGAGTCCGGTCGCCGCACATATTTTCGAAGCAACCAACTCCCCAATCGCCCCCTCCCCGCGCGCGAGAGTCTCTTCCCGCGAGATTTGCCGGGACTCCAACATGCGTCGGCTTCGACCCCGTCGAGGAGTGGCTCGTGGACTTCGACCCGGCCATGTCGGGCGAGCTGGGAGCCCAGACAAGGGCCTCGGATGTACCGAGGAGGAGGCGGCTCCTCACGTGCCGGCGCCGACAGCATTGGAGAGGTCTCGGATGGTTCGGTGGCGCACAATTCCTGCGAGTTTGGTGTGAAGGCGGAGCCCATCCAGGTGGACGAGTCGCTCCGCCAGGCTGGGGATTTTTGCGGCGGCGAAATCGGAGAGAAGGCTGAGATGGTGTCAGAGGGATTTGGTGATTTGGCTGTGAAAGAGGATGTCGGTTGCTATGGAGATGGCTGCCGCCCCTGCTGATGTTGAGATGAATACCGCGGTGTCAGGCGGCAAGGTGAAGCAGGAAAGCAACGAGGAAGAGTCGGAGAGTAGTGAAGAGGAGTCGAGTGAGGCTTCCTCAAGCAGTGAGGATGAAGAACAGGTGGACAAGAAGGATGAGGGTGCGCTGGAGATTGTGAGGGGGGTGCATGCATGAGGGGGAGGTGAGCAGTCCAATAGGTCTAATTATGATGTTACGGTCTGTTTTGAAATATTAGGGGTCAGTTATGAGCGATCTGCTGTGGGTTGATATGTTTTTTGGGAAAAAATTTTGAAAGAGCCTCCAATATATAGTTTTGGGAAGAATTTTTTGGAAAACTATTGGAGTTACTTTGTAGTACATGCACTTTGCAAAGAGGGAGGAGCGGCGCACTTTGTAAGCAGAGTAATTACACACACTTTGGTACAACAACGATCGTCCTACACTCAAACGCGCTAAGAGAAATATACAGTAGTTGACAATTTGGCATGGCTGCTCCGCAGATATCAATTGGGGAAAGCAGCTAGCAGCCTACCAGTTCCAGAGACTTTGTTCGGTCGGGTTGATGCATGGAAAAGAGACTAGGGACTGGCCAAAAGTCGCCCCAAGTTGTCGGCGCCTGCACGTACGATCATCGGTTGTCAACGACGAGGAGAGCCCCGGCGGCCCTTGTACTTGTATTCCGCTTGACTTGACCGGCACCAACGGCAGCTAGCATCGGGATCGGATCTCCGGCGGCGCGGCGCACGTACACACCCTCCGTCCTCCGCGGCCCGCGCGCGCACGCGACGCGTAGGATTAGGAAGCACCTGCCCTGCCGCTGCCCAACCCCCAGCTAGCGTCGGCCGCGTCGTCGTCGTCGGCCCCGCAGCTGTTGTTTGTGAACGCGGAGCTCTCACAGCCAAGCAGGAACGCACCGGCGAGTATTTCAATGTGCCGCGTGTTGGGGGAACGCGACACACCGTAGGAGCGCTGGACGTGACGGTCTCGTGCCCTCGATGCACGGGCCGTACTGCGCGGCTGCTCCGTCGGCTCCGGCTGGTCCGCCGCCGACGGTCTCCAGTATTGTCGCGTACGTACGTGCGTGCGCGTCCACAGAGGAGTGCGGGCATGTCGGCGCTAGTGCGTTCTTGTTCTGGGTCAGTAGTCTACTGTCCTTTCCAGCCGTTTCAGAGCACCCGAGCTTCCTGCTCAGACCGCCTTTTGTGTTGTGAACGGATCGCGCATGCGGAACCTCCGCTCCGATCCGGTCCGGCGAATTCCAGCAATGGCCGGTGCACGCACACCAGTTACCGGAGCGGTAATCATTCCACGTGTAGGCTCGGCAAAGTGGAACCATTTCCTTTTCTCCTCCTCCTTCGGATTGCAAGAGTTTGGGGAAACACTACAGGCATCAACGGACGGACGGTTTCGATTTTCTCTTGCACAAATGTATCATACATGTACAACATTAATGTTCTCTCTCTCTATTTTTCTCTGCTCCCTTCTGTGGAACTGCTCTTATGTACAGTCTCAACACATTGTCACGTGGCACAAGGACAGAGCATCTGCTGAAATCTAATCTTATACTACTATGAGCTCAGCAGCATCTGCACTCGGCAGCTCCGTATTTTGCCGTGCGGCTGCTAGCTACTGGATCAGCACGCCAAGCGAACGTACGTGCCGAGTGTCAACGAGGAAAAAAAAAACCTTCTCTCCTACCACCGCCAGGGGGGACATTCTCAGAGCTGGAAGTGATCTATGATGTGCTGTATCACGTCCGCTCCATCGTTCATGAACGCGTACTTCACCTGACGTAACAACAAGAGGAGGGAAGGTTTTGATGATTTCACAGGGTTGCACCGCAGGATTATTGCATATTAGTACATGAAGGAAGATAGTGAAGGGAGCGAAGCCGATTGTGGAAACCTGGATAATGCTGTGCGCTGCGAAGCTCGTTATGCTCGACTGGAAGCTGACATCCACCTTCTCCCACGAAACTCTTCGGAGACCCGTCACCATCTTTTCTGCAGGATGAGAGTCAGGAGATACTGTTAGATCCACGACACTACAATTCCAATCGCTTCAACAAAATGCATGTGCAGAATTTTCAGACAAATGAACTGGACTTCGCTAAGGTGTCAGCTCCACGAATCCTCCTAAGCAGCTAAGCTTCAGAACAACAACAACATATAACCATGCTTCTAAGCTGCATACACACCGTGTTCTGTTGGTTCATCTTTAATTTGCAGTAGACTTTTTTTTTATTACATTACATATTCTTGTTATGTAACTGTTTCGTGCCATAGAAGTCATGACTCCTCTAGCTTACTGCCTACAACTAGAATAAACATAGAAGCGCACCAAAAGCATTTCAATGCAATACTAGATAACAAAAGATAACTGTCTATCACACAAACAAAGGGTCCAAAAAAATCAGTCTTTAGGTTCCAGGTCCAATGTTATATAGTGAGCAAGCAGTAACATGGTGAGAAATATAGGACCAATATGGCCTTTACAATGCAACACCAGGATTGCGGTCATCCAGTCAAATGTTGAATTTGGGTCATGAAACTACTTGTTTTGAAACCAGAGACCTTCTTGCTAATTATCTATGACTAACATCCAGGGTTCTTGCTTTTACATTCAGAAGTCAATAGCACATGATATCAAATAAAAACGATGATGCAGTCAGAAAACACGGGTTGCTGTATCTAAAGCTACGATGAATCTTGTTACTTACCTATGTGAAACAATGGAATCATAACAAGTCATCACTATGCTTTCTAAAGAACACAGAGGACTTGCACATAAAAACAATTTGAGCTAACAGCATTAAGAAGACAACAAAGGCAGCTTCCATGAACTAACAGATTTCAGACAACATTTCCATGTCTCGCAACTATGAGATATGCACTTTAATAATAAAAGTAAGCCTCATGGTCACAGTCAATGTATAATATGTAAATTCTTCCACACGTATGACAAATAGACATAGTCCTCTAGTCGTCCAATTTAGGTGCTCCTTCAGTCTGGAACTTCAAAACAGATCAACTACCCTAGGATTTAATATCAACGCCCTACCCTCGTTGCTCATGAATCAAGGGATTTCCATATGCAGCACGCCTGCCACCATGTGAAATGTCCCACAGTACATATGGTGTTCAGGACAGGCTCATTATGGTATGGGGATAAATTAGCAAAACCATGACAACAGTTTAGATGCCACATCATTATCCAATTGAAAATGAAAATACTTATAACCTGGTGGCAAGATCACAAAAGCCAGTACCTTTGCCACACTAATACAAATGTCATGACACAGTGGCTCACTGCCTCACTGTTCACAAGACTAATCTGGTAAGTTTATTTTTTTAAAACCTATATTAAGGCAATCCACATTTAAAGATAACGAAACAATATCATCTTTTCCACATAGCACTGAAGCATCATTTAATTGTAACAGGAAAAAAAAGGAAAATAGTATTCTGCATGCAACTCAAGAAAATTACCTTCAAGAATGTCCAAATTACAGTCTGTCATGGAATCTTGGCACTTCTCATCATCAATTTCTTCTGAGTACTCCTCATGTACAATGTGGGGGTACTTCTCAGATGACGATACTGCCAACTGCAGATCAGAAGTAAAAGAAGCATTTCCATATGAGAATGGTGCTATAGAAAACTACATAGTCCTTCCTAGACAGTACCCAGAGCTATGAAGTCAGTAAAATACCTCAGGAAGCTCAGTGTTTCTTCTAATAGATGATGTTCTCCAGCCAACAATATCTGATTTCATGCATTAAAGAAGAGCCTAGCCAAAAGCATACAAAAATAAAACAAATAGTATAAACACCACAAAGAAAATTGTAAATATAGCAAATACTAAGGATACGATCACAGTCAGCATTTGCGTACACCACACGTCTCTTAAATGCTCGCAAAGCAGATCTGTAAAAGGTGCAGGTAGAACATTATTAGTATAATTATCACAGAATAGGCAAGGCAAAATTAAACAATATATTATTGGGACTAGAAATAGAACAAAAATGCAAAACAGATGAGCAAGATAAACCTTACATAAAGTAGAGATCGCCATGATCTTCAACCATACGCTGCAGCAGTGGTGGTTGCCCTTCTTCATCGTCAGTTAGAAAGAGATGTTTGCCAGTTCTCCTAAATATCCAATGGACGACCCGGCAAGCAACCTTTTCCATCGCAAGGGATCCAAACAGGAGGGGGACCTAATTTGCAATGGTGAGGAAGTTCACATCAAATGAAAAGTGGAGATGAGTTGTGCCAATGGCTTATTGTAATTTGCATACAAACTGGAGCAGGACTGAAAGATTTGTATGCCAAATGAAATTCTGATGAGATTTCCAGGTACATGATTGGGTAAGATTACTCCAAGCAAGGTAGGGAGAAAACAGTGACATTTTGGAACCTTTTAGTTTTTAGTGGTTGTAAGCGTAAAAGGCAAGAAGCCTGGCAACAGCTGTGTGAGTTTTTCCAGTAAAAGAAAAGGATGTTTTTTTTTTCTCTTCAACGAAAGGTTTGGAGGGTTTTAGCCATCTCTGTGTGGCCCTTCCCTATGCTTGGAAAGCTCTGATGACAGTGAAAGAAATAGGCTAGCATCTACTCTTTCTACATATATTCTAGCTTCTAGTCCGACTCTTGATGTATGGAGCATTAAAAGAAACACCCAGCTTTTCTTTGCAGAAAATTGGAATTATAGAGGACATGAGCAAATGATTCCTCAGTTGTTCTGAAGATGGATACAATATCAGCTTTCAGGTATCATCTTCGTGGTAAAACAAATAAGAGTCTAGAGATATGTAGATCACCGTAAAAGAGTCAGTCAAAAGCAGAACCTGTTTATTTCCTCGTGAACCAAGGTGAGGTGTTGCTACAGTAATAAAGTTAATTGCTTCCAATCCACAGATGGTTCCTTTAGTATTTCCATCAGACACACCATCTGGATGTCGATAAAGTTTTGCAATTGCATATCTTGCAGCTAATCCTCCAACGGAGTGTGCAAGAAAAGAAATTTTGGTGAGTTCTGGCCTTCGACTAACAACATCAAGCACCTGAGTAAGAGGAGAACGCAAGTGAGCATCTAAACATGTGTGTTTGTTTTCAGACAATAGGGATTGTACCAGATAACAATTTGAGGCAGAATAAAATTTTAATAAAAAAAAATACTATGAAGCAACAACTAGCTTCTTAGTATTTTTTATTATCAACCCATTAGCTGCCTGCAATATTTACCTCATCTGCTAAGCGTTCCCCCATGACGTCAACTCCATCTAGAGTTAACATTGATGAATTTTTCTCACTACCTGCAAAATGGAACAAATAAGTCTGTACATCGCAAGCTAGACAAGCAGGATAAGCGGTCTAACCAATATTACAGCTTCCTTCAAGTTACATATTCAGAAAGGGAGCAATTTGCATTACGCTATGTTAATCACATAGAAATACTCAAAGTTTTTGGATAAACTCTTCACAAATAGCGAGCATCAATGAGAGTAGTTAGTTCTTTTACAGGTACTCTAACATAGAGATGAGCATATATGAGGTGAAACATTCACAAATATAAGCTCACAGTAGTAAAATTGAGTTCTTTTATAGGCTACATTTCCCAAAAAATCCTTGTTCTAAATCAATGAATTTGCTTTATGATGAAAAAATGTTCCAAACTAGGCCTACCCAGATGCAGCAAAGCTGCATGCAGATCTGACCAACAAGTTCTTGCCCACAGTTAAGAATGGAACAAAGCTAAAAGAAATGCAATTGTGTCAGCTCCGTCAGTAAAGAAAAAAGAATCATTCTCATTGGCCGATCAATCACATTAATTTGATCTTAACACTAAAGCCAAAATGTTCACAGCAATTTGTGTCACTGTCATTGTTACTCTAAATGCCAAATCACCTAGGTCAGCTTATTCATCTGCACAACGCAATGTATCATATTTGCTAATTTCACAGAAAAATCTGTTTCCAAATAAAACAAGGAAAGAGCATAATTATGGAAATAAGAAATTGAAGCAAAAATTAAATGCAACAGAAACTAAACTTGGCAACAGATAGTACAAAGTGACGCAACTTACAGTGCACGATTACATCGTCAGGGAGTTGCTTTACAAACTCATTAGCAGCATATTGCCAATCAGCAGTACTGTTCAAAGAAAAAGAGCCAAGTGAATGAAAATACAAAAGAAAAATAAGGGAAGGGGTTCATAAGTTCAGGGAAATGTAATTATAAACATGCTCACTGCACATGAGCACCATATATAAATGAGAAAGATCAGTCTCTCAGCTGCAGAGAACAACCAGATACCCTAACCAAAACAACTTGCAGCTTTGCATATGCTTGGATATGTAACCAATGACAAACAATAGTCCCCTACTTTGTGCCTTGTAGAGGAATCTTTGACCCTGCCTATACTGCATGGGAAATTTCAGGTTTGGAGCAATTAAATTAGATGCTTAGCGGAGCTATCTATTCATTGTAACAGTGGGTCATTAATCTTTTTATTCATCATAGCAGCTTGAATACTGAAGGAAGGATTGTGAACATTTTGCTAATATATTAGCAGAATACGCTAAAGTCTAAACGCCTAGCTTAAGAAAAGCAAACTGCTTTTGTATCAAAAAATGGTTCTTTCCCTTTATTTTTACTCATATCTGTATCAGCTGTTCCCCGTTTATTTGCTCAGCTGGATGGCTGAAAAAACTTGTAACGAAACAGGCCGATACTTATGCAGAGGCCGTAGTCATTTCCATTTCCTACTAATCAAATGGTTCTCTCAAGTGGAGCAGGAAAGATAGCTGTCAGCTGGCCTTAACGCTAACGTGAGCCAGTAGTCCAATTTCGTAGACGCTACCACAAGCCAAAAAGGCAGCACGCTAGACCAGACCCAATGTCGTATCGGCAGGCCGCTGCCCCCAACCGCAGGCTCTAGAACAAATTCCACCGAAATGCAAAATGTACCATCTGGTTTTACCGCCAAAGCACAGCAAAAACACGCAATGCTCAGAGAGTATGTGCAATCACCAGCTGCGCAACCGGACCGCACATGCCCCCCGGCTTCCAGCTCTAAGACGGCCTCCGCCGAAGACAAAATTCCCCATTTTGCGAACCGTGAGCTGAGGCGCGGCGGCGAAGGGGACCCCTCGCTCGACCGCCGCTCCACATTCCGTACCAAACTACCAATCCGCGACAATCGATTTCAGAACCAGCACATTCCAGCAGCCGCGGCTTCGAATCAGCTACGAATCCCGGCCCCCCGGAGAGCGGAGGTGGTATGCGTTTTGATTTACCTGCCGAGGATGCCGTGGACCATGACGAGCAGGTGGTCCGGGTCGTGGGAGGAGACGGCGTCGCTCCAGACGTCGACGCCCCCCGAGACGGACTCCTCTGCGCGCACCGCCGGCGCGTCGTCCTCGCCGCCCATGTTCTCCGACCGCCGCTCGCTGGATGCGCGGGGGTGGTGGGATCGCAGCCTCGCGGGGAAGGGAAAGAAACAGAGAGCAGGTGGGGCAGCCAAGCAGGGAGCCCGTGTCGTGGAAAGCCGGAGAGGTGGGGAGGGACCGATGGAAGCGTCGCGTCGCGTCGCGGCGACGTCGACCACCCCGGCGTGCGTGGATTTGGGGAGAGGTGGCTGTTTTCGCGCCACGCCCCCTGGGTTTCCCCTGATTTCGTAGCCGCTGCCGCTCGATGCCGCGTCTATGGGATGGGAAGACGCGCCAAGAACGTGCTCGAGCAGCTGCAGCTCTACGTGGGCCGGCCACGTGTCCCGGGAAGCATCTCGAAGCTTCCTAAAGTTCATGGGGACGGCGGCAACCGGTGAGGTGTCGGCAGCGGAAGGGACACACCGCAGTACCGCACCGGCATGGCCAGGGCTGCAGCCTCCTGCTTCCGGACGAAGCAACGGGAAAGGAGGCGCGGCCGGTTGCCTAACGCGTCTCCCCCGACCCCGACGGCGCGCAGGTGACGCGCCGCCGCCGAGGCTGGATCTGGGCCAGGCGGAAGCAGAGGGGGCCCACCCCGTGGGCCGGCTTCGACCTCGGCCCGCGAGTATAGATCTGGGCCAGGCGGAAGCAGAGGGGGCCCGCCCCGTGGGCCGGCTTCGACCTCGGCCCGCGAGTATACTGACTACTGGGCCTGAGTATTACGGGTTTTTGGCCCACCGTTGCAACCGGCCAAACGCTATCCGAAGGCGACAACGACGAGCCGACGACGTGCCAACGTCGACGTGGCAAAGCGACCCCGCCACGGCAGCTAGCCGACGTCGCGCGCAGCGTGCGGACACGCTGCCTCGTGAGTCGCGTGAGTCGTGACTCGCGCGCGCCATTGGAGACGGTTCTTGGAGGCGCAAGAGCCATCTCCGACCAGAGACAAAATACAAGACGCCACGACGGACGTCTCCCGGATAAGAGACCGTCGCCGTCAAGCGACAGCCAAAGGCAGCGGGGTCCGTTGTTTTTTTTTCCTTTTTTTTTCCTTCCGTGGACGATGAGGCATCACCCACCCACTCATGTATCATTGCGTGGCTCTCACGATCATGCGTGAGCCGCTTGGTCTCTGAAACAAAGATTTTGCATTATATACTTTATACAAGATCCATCCAGCATCCAAGTTGACTTGGAATCTGCCAAAGGTTTACAAGTGGCCTCATTCGGCACCCACACAATCGGATCAGAAAAATCGTATTTAATACTATTTATTATAAGTACAATTATCGATGATTAGCGCCGGTTCAATCCTGGAATAAATTTAGATAAATACGAGCACCAGTATCGAGTCGAGGACTCGAATTCTGCCCGGTGGGCAGGTTCCACCAAAAGGAACCTTACCAGCTAAGTTATGCTCAATTTACTAACGGGTGGATATTTTATAGGCAAAATAAGGTTTATGGAAAGAAAACTCTTATTGATCAATGAATCTTATGGGAAAAGAAGCCAGTGGTGAGGGAAAAGGAGCTGTCTTCTTTAGCACACGTACCCTTGCAAAATAACATTTTGTGTGTATGATTTGCTATTTGCCTCCGAACCTATTTTCATGCTCAAACTATTAAGGAGGTGAAGACGAGCCGACCTTTTTTCTTGTTTCGGTAATGGATTGAGGGGAACTAAGATTACTTGACGGCCAAGACAGCTTGAAGTCAATTTTAGGACGTCATGTAAAGGTTTAAAAAGCTTAGGTTTCCATTTTGAGAGTTTGTGATCCCGCTTAAGAATTTACAAAGAGTGGCTATATCATAACATAATCCAATGTTGTAGATAACAAATGTTACACTAAGAGAGAGAGTAGCCATACCATAATCTAATCCACAATTGGCGCTAGATAACAAATGTTATATGAATAACACAATTTACTTTTTTTTTTCCAGGAAGGCAAGGCATGCAAAATTTACCACCCGGCCTAAGGCCTAAAGCCCCTAACTTTTCTCTAAATTGAAACAAGGGTTTTTATCTATAGTTGACCAAGAAACCAACTCAAACCAAGACCAATCTTCCCAAGTTCCATATAAATTAATCCATAAAGAATTCAAATTATTTTGGGATACAGATATATCAACATCAGCAGCTGTTCGTTTCTTTTATTTTTTTTTTGCCGAATCCAATCCTAATATACTCCTAAAACCATCCAGATTAGTCACATCAATCCAAACCAATTAAAAACCTATATCTCCTGCCTGGCTCGACGACCATGGTAACCAATCAATCCATCCAGATATAAAATTTTGCAGCTTCACAATATAAAATCCCTCCCATATCATATCCCCAGCCAAATCCAAACGCCTTATTTTGTCCACTAAAAAAAAAAGAATTCCTTGCACCCGTTGGAAAACAATTTCCAGCTCATCACCACGCGCCGTGTCCCGCTCCGCCTCTTTTCCTGCCCCCAGATAAAGACACCCCACCACGCCCAGAAATAAAAAAGAAAAGAAAAAGAAATCGGGAGAGGATAAAAAAAAAAATCCGGGGAGTGAGGGACCAAAAAAAAAGGGATTCCACCCACCACCAACCCTAGCCAATCCTCCAGTCCAATCACCATGATGCGGGACGGCGCGCCTCCGGCGGCGCCGGCGGCCGGCGTTGGGGGCGGCGGCGACGGGCCCAGGCGGTGCTCGCAGTGCGGGCACCACGGGCACAACGCGCGCACGTGCACAGCGCGGCCCGTCAAGCTCTTCGGCGTGCGCATCGGGGACAAGCCCATGAGGAAGAGCGCCAGCATGGGGAACCTCGCGCAGCTCGCGGCGGAGGGGAGCGGCGGCGGGGGGAGGGAGGAGGGTTACGGCTCCGACGGGGAGCGCCCGCACAAGAAGCGAGGTGAGAGGGCTGGGGGGCAGGGTTTTGGTGAATCTCTGTTTTCCTGTCCTTGAATTAGTAGGGCGTAAAAAGATTAGTTTTTTTGGGCGATTTCGTGCTTGAATTCTTGTGTGAAAAATGGTGCGATTTTGATGTTCGTCTGCGTGATCGTTGGGAGGCAGAGGGGAATCGTAGGTTAACGTTTTTGTTGAAATTGGACGTTTGCGTCGTGATTCGATCCCGTTGCCTTTCAGTTCGTGATTCCATTCGGTTGCCTGCGGGATGATTTAGGAGGTTTGGTGTTGTCGTGCTGTTTCTGAATTGTCAGGTGCTCTGAAATCTTTACATGATTGTGAAAGAGGAATTGGTGGGGGAGATTAAGGTTTGTTAGTTGCTGAAACATATATTGTTTTTTCTGGTTTCTGTTGAATGCTAATGTCAAGCCGTTGCATTTTGTTGTTAGGGGGTGATTTTGATGCTTCGTGTCCACAATTTTTTTTCTTTAATCTGTTTTGGTTTATTTCAGGTTCTTCCCTCTTTTGTTACGGTTTCATACAATTTGCATGTTGGAATGCTGCTTGTGCATTGTGTAACCGTATTTACGTTTTGCGCTTTTGATGTTGCCATTTAAGTTTGGTGTCATTGGACATTGGTGACTTGGTTGACCAAACGCTGTGTTACATGCCACAAAACAAAACTGAATTCTTTAATTAATTATCTATTTGGTTGCATATTCATGACATGTGTCATGTACTCCCTTATGTGCCTTTAAATACTGTTTGAAGTGCTTTTTCCTTCCTTATTTGTCTTCTTTTTTTTGTAACCTTTCTGGTCCATCATGATGGGCATGTTGCTAATGCCACTCTACACTATGTTTCATACCATTGTTTGGTTGCAGTCCAATTTGTGTAAGCTAAAATGTCATGTTTTCTCTTTGTTTTGGTGACAGGCGAGGCATGGACTGAAGAGGAGCACAAAAAGTTTCTACTTGGTTTGAATAAGTTAGGGAAGGGTGATTGGCGTGGTATATCCCGTAATTACGTTATTTCGAGGACTCCTACTCAAGTTGCTAGCCATGCACAGAAGTATTTCAATCGCCAAACAAATGTGCATAGAAGGAAGAGAAGATCAAGCCTCTTCGATATGGTGATTGATGACGTGAGCATCGCTCTAACTCCTCTCTTCTCTTGGTAATGTATTCGTAGGTGCATCTAGCAAACAAGTGCAGCTGCTTGCACTTGCGTAAGAATTCATGTTCTTTTCTTTTTGTTGGTATTTGTTGTGTTAGCAAGTGTTTTCAGTTGCTGTGGATGCTTGCATAGGTTCTGTGTTTTCACATGCTTAATTCATTTTCTTGCCGTACCTGTTGCATTAATAAGTTGTGTGCAGTTGCTTGTGCTTACCTACATGCTTCTGTAGGTTATGTTGTTTTTGCATGCTCACACTTGACTTACTTATGCTTATTCCTTTCCTCTTTAATATGAATACTTGTCGACTTCTTAAGTCGTCATGCAGTAGTAATGGGATGTTGTAAATTAAGACTCATGAACTCCATATTCTTGAAGTATTTATTCCTGGGCCTCTCTTATATCATTTGATTATATCTGTTTTTTGTGTGTTTCTTGTCAGTCTTCTGATCAGCTGCCGCTCTCGCGTTCATCTTCACAAGAAGTAGAACAACATTTAGATGATCCACAGCCTGTTGGGGCCGTTCCTGCCCCCGTGGTCTCTCCTGCTGCTGTGGCGCCTCCTCCTGTGTCTGTGGAAGCGCCTGCTTCACTTCCACCACCAGTTCAAGTTCCAATTCCGGTTACAGCTCCAGTAGTTACACCTCAGCTTATGGAACAGGACTCAGTTCCCTCAAGTTCAAGTGCTGGAGAAACAGGGGTGGTTATGCCAGAAGCCATGCCACCCTATCTTTATCCAATGATGATTCCTCCTCCATACTACCACCCAGCATTTGTTCCAGTACCCTGCTACGGTTATGTTCCTTTTTACTATGGGCCACCAGGTGCAGCACAAGCTCCACATCAGGTAGTCAAGCCTGTGGCCGTGCACTCAACGCCTCCATTAAACGTCAAAGACCTTTACAATATGTCAGAACTGAGCCTGAAGGGTGATGACTCAAATGCAAACAGTGGAGTGCCTGCTTCCCCCTTGCCTCCAAAGCCGATTGGTAGACCAGAGAGGCAATCTGCTTTCCATGGCAAAGGGCCTTCTGGTGGCTCGTCTGGCGGACTAATTCCTGCAGTCAAGTGACTTGATACTGATCTTAAGCATCAGTTGATGTGTATGTAATGCTTAGAAGATAGCCCAATCATAATAGCCTATGCTGCTAAAATGGTGTTTTGGTTTCTTGCAAATTATATACTGCTCATTTTAGCCTTCAAGTTTGGAAGTCGTGATCTGTGGGTAAATATATTGTTAATTAGTTTGTCGTTAATTTAGATATATTATTCTGATTTCATCAGTTTATCCCAAATTTGTTCATCAATCGCCAAGGTATCAATTTTCAGCACATGGCAGCTCTTTACTTCCATTCAGGACATGATTTTGGCAAATTCTTTTAGGGTGTGTTTGGATGTCAATATTGGAGGGTTTGGTATTGAATTAGGTTCAACACCAAATCAGCCATGATATTGAAATAGACAGAATTTGAATTCTATTGTTTGGATGACAATTGTATTGTCTTTTGGAATCCTGAGAAGCAGTTCAATTCAATTCCTGTTTGGATGTGCAAATGAATTGAAACTTGGCCGTGTATCCCATCTCCACCGTCCAAGCCTCCACCCAGTCAAGCTCGTCGCATCGCCCCATCCTTCGCTAAATACCCCTTGGTCAAATACCCCTTGGTATTTGGTATTGAAGTAAGTTTCCAATTCCAATTCTCAGATCATCCAAACAGCAATATTGATGGTGCCAATACCAATTCCAAATTCTGGACTACAATATCTACATTCAAACAGGGTGTAATAGTTTTGTGTTGGAATTACGTCCTGTGCATCCTTTTTAGAGGAAACGTTCTGTGCACTTTGATTTCACTTGTGCTCATCATTAATTATCCGTCAAAGTAGGAGAGGTACAAGAAAAAAAATAACCATTACACAGCACCAACTTCATGTGTGACTTTGGAAGTTTTCTATCATCTAACCTGGACAACCTGGATACTTTTGACCTAGACACTAATAGGGTGTTTGGTTTGAGGAATGGAGTCGTGCCTTATCTTCTCACTCCTCACTTTTTTTATTTGGTCTGTGGAATGGAATGAGTTGATCCCTCACAACATCCCTCACAAACTACTAAATAGTATAACCATGAAATAGTATAACCATGAAGAATGTGGTCATCCTACTAAATTTTATAGGATCAATTCATGATGGACAATCTCATCTAGGATGAGGTGATTCCTTGAACCAAACACACTATAAGACACCTAGTGGCAATACATTTGTTGCCAAGAAGTTTGTTTAATAGATAATCGAGCTGAGATCAAATACTTAAAATCAAGGTCATTATTTTCTGAGATCACACATTTTCTGCACCAACTCAAAGAGTGGGTGGGTAGATGTCTCATCTTTTTGCGTTGACATTCTTGGCTTATCATTCAATGAGTATGGAACCCTCATGTCTTCTTGAGGCAGATTGATGAAATGAGAAACATACTAGGTGGAAGACAGGAACGAAATGAATTTCTTCTCTAAATCATCGTGCAGACTTTGTAGATTTGCTGTGCGCTCTCCATCTCGAGACACTGAGTTAGTTTTGCACTCCCGCGATGTCTCTAATTCCTAGCAGTTGTTACCACTTCTCGGCGTCCATGCCTATGAGCATACGCACTTGCTTTGTTGTTCAAACTCACAAAGGGAGGTGCGGAACATCTCATCCCCTCTTATTATCTTTTCACTTCAGGCCCGTGTCCTATCTGTCAGCCTCAAACTAGGAACTTTAAATCCTAATAAGTCCTCCTGCACTTTCTTTTACCAGATAACACTACTGAATTAATGATCATATATTCTTTTTTTATTGTGTGAGGAATCATCGTATATTCACATATCTTCAATTGCACTAAATGGTGTATGCATCGTTTGTTGATGGCTTTGATGGAAAAGTGATCTCACATTCGGATCCCTATGTTGGAGTCCCTAATTGTAGGTACTCAATACAAGAAATGTGATTTTTCCTGATAGTTTTTTTCTATGAGTGGCAAACAATTTTAGTGCTTTTCAGGATTTCTTTTCTCGAGTGTCCAGCATTTTATCTAATGTAATTTGCATATTTGTCTGCAGTTTTATCAAATCACAGCAATGCAATTTGCAATGAATTCCACAGTTATGGTATGTATTTATCCAAATATAATAGAAACCATTAGCCACTTGTAAAAAAGCATACTAATCTTGCACTGCTCCTTGCAAAGCATACTAATGTAATTTGCATATTTGTCAGCAGTTTTATCAAATCACATCAATGCAATTTGCAATGAATTCCACAGTTATGGTATGTATTTATCCAAATATAATAGAAACCATTAGCCACTTGTAAAAAAGCATACTAATATTGCACTGCTCCTTGCATTTTGTTTATCAAGTCGTTCATGCCACACGCAGGCAGTTTGTCAACTAGATCACCGGTTCATCTTTGTAAAAGCCAACGCAGGGTTTTCTGTTGGTGAAACCAGACGCCTGGTACTTCTCCATATACGGGTGATGAAAGAACACACTCAAGCTACAAGAAGGTGAATTTCTTCTCTGCGAATTCGCAAAACCTTTTTTTGAAACGAATCTGCAAAACCTTTTTTTGAAACGAATCTGGCAAGAGAGCCGTCGATTATATTAAAAAAATGAAGTCCACACTGGGCAATACAACAAATGGAAGAAAAACCAACACGAGCAGATTGGATTAGGACATCAACACATGCTCAGCTCAACTCAACTATCGGTCATATTGGGACATCGACACGATTCGCAACAACTCTGGCTGGTCGGATTAGGACATTGATATGAGCCACACAACATCACTCCCCTCAACTCATATTCAGCCACACTAGCCGGTCATCTCCAGTTGCCACTCCACCCGAACGCCATCCTTGCAAAAGCCACACCATCGCCCACTACCACTAGCTTCTTTTTTTGTTTTTTTTCCATTTTTTGAGAAAGAAAGAAAAGAGATAAAGGGAAGAGATGCCATGCCACTGTCGAGCGACGAATGCCGGACCACCACGCTAGAAAATGCCCGATGTCACCTTCAGGAAGGACACGACGCTTGAAGCACCGTTGACAGTGGCCCAAGAAAGGTTGGATTTTCATCCGCGTTATCATAGGACGGTGAGGATTAGAGAGGATGCCTCCAACAAGGAAGCGGCACCCTCAGATGCCGCCATCCAGACTTTCGCCTTGACCTCAACCGGCCCACCCTCAAGGGAGCGCTTAGAGTCTAGTCAACCCCGCGGACCTGTGCAAAGAGGCGGCCGATGCTGTCAGCCACACCACCACGATGCTGCTAACACACCTTCGCTTGGCCACAGCCAGTCACACCACCACGATGTCGCTGACATGCATCGGAGCAAGCCGCTGCCGCCCACACCACCATGCTGCCATCGATGCACCTCCGCAAAGACCTTGCAAACGCCGGTAGGGATACAAGCCACCTTGTAGCAGCCCCTTGGTGCCGCGCCTCGCTGCCAAAGCCCCAGCAGGCTGCCCGCACCTCGCAGCCGGCGCACCGGCAGCCGCCGGATCCGGGCCTCGAGCACCCTCGCATCGCAAGACGTGATGGAGGGAGCGCTCGCCCAGGCCACCCGTGACCCCACCTGCGCAGCAGAGGGAGCCGACTGGTAGTTGGCGAGATTTGCTCAGTGCCGCAGGGGGTAGCACCGTCCCAGGACGTAGCGGCATGATCCCGGCCGCGAGCCGGCAACACCCGAGCCATTGCGCCAAGCCGCTGGAAGGGGCAGCGCCGCCCATGGCAACCGCTGCCAGCCTGGCCGTCCTGAGCAGCGCCCTGCCCGGCAAGGCACCGCACGACAACGGTGGGTGGTAGATCCAGAGGGCCACAACCCGGATCTAGGTCGCCGCTATGAAGATCTACAACGCCAGCGCCGGCAACCAGCACCATGGCCAGAGCAACCACCAGTCCACCACACGACAAGGCGAGCACTGGAGGAGAGGGAAGAAAGAAGGAAGGATAGAGGAGGGGAGGAGGGGGAGGCCGTTGCCTCCCACCGGCAGCGGCCTACAGGCTGGGTGGTGCGGGGGCTTGGGTGGCGGGGTGGAGTCACCTCCGAGCCACCTCAGCGAGACGATGTGAGGGCCCAAGGCGAGGGACTTTCACTCTTCTGTAAGTTTTACTCATGATGTATCTGCTTTGTATCGTCCTTTCCTAGCTCATCACCTGTATTTTGTGTTCCTGGTGTCTCCAATTCCAAATAGGTCTAACTGCTTCTCTAAGTAGCTAATGGTGTCGGTACCTACTCTCATGTTTCCTATCCTTCTCTTCCCAAACAACGCTCCTGGTACAGAGATGAGAATGAGCCATGAAGCATGCTATATACACGAGGAAGTGGGCTGTACGTATTACTGCTCTCTATCTTTATACTTATGAATGAATGATGCACTTAATTTCTAGTTTCTATATACATACATTAATTATTCCTACTCAGATGGGAAGGGGAGAATATGGTCCTCTTTTTACAAATTTCATCGTACGCGTCGGTTTAGTGTCCTGTGACAGCCACAAACTAGTGATCTTTGAATCCTTCTTCCTCCAACACAGCTTTTGTAGTGGACAGCATTATATCAGATAACATCAATAAATTAGTCATCATATATTCATCAGCGATCCCTCTTCAACTGAACTAAATTGTTTATGCACGATTCGCTGAATAATTTCCCCCAAAAATATTAAAAAACCTTACATAATTAGAATCACGGTTTTCTAGCTAGTCGCTAATTGCTGCTCCTGCTCCTCGCAGGCTGTAATTTTTAAAATCTTTTTTCGCGACCATGCCTTAGCACGTATTTCATTAAGAGGAGAAGAAAAGTTATGACACATAAACACGCAGCGTCATCTAGGATTGATGACCTGCCATACATCAGAAAAAAATTAAACGGAGATTACATTAGCACCATGTTGCGACCTAGCTACCAGGTTATGACGCTACATCAGAAAGAAGAACAGCAGTAAATGGAGCAGTAAACGGCACCAAGCTGTGAAAACGAGCTGCTACCAGGCATGCGCGTCGTCTAGAATCATTTGCATCAACAACGTCGCTATCTTTTCAACTCTATTGAAAGTTCTTGCATTACGTTCCAGCCATATTGACCAAGAAATCAGTATGAGCAGAGAGTCAAAAGCTTTTCTAGCCATTTTGTCCACTCTTTTCCTTGCCTTCATCCACCAATCTAGAAGGGAGGTTTCTGAAGCCGACGGTGAGAGGTCTTGCCAATGGACTTTGGACAGAATGAGGTGCCATACTTCCCTGGTATAGACGCAGTTTACCATTAGATGAGTTTTCAGGTTGGTGAGCACATAGGATACAAGTATCGTCATCCTAAAGATTGTGTTTCTTGCATCTTGATACCGTCCAACAGCGCCCATGGAGAGCAAGCCATACAAAGAATTTGCACTTAGCAGGTGCACGAGTCTTGCATAGGATCTTTGCTCCAGGTATCTCATACTGTCCAATGAAAAAGGCTTTATATGCTGACGCTGTTGAGAAAATATTATCTGGTGTCCACTTCCACAAAACCTTGTCCGGGGTAGCCTCATCAAGCGTGATCAACTGCAGCTTGTTCTAGACGTTGATATAATCAAGCAGGACCTGAACTGTTAAGGCACCTGTGATGTCTCTGACCCATTTTCTATCTTGCAGGCCTTCCTGGACAGTCCTTTTCTTGCGGATTCTGGGACCAACTGTCTGAAGTAGACATGGAGCCATGTCCGCGATGGAGCAACCATCAATCCATCTATCTACCCAGAAAAGAGTGTTTTTGCCATCACCCACCTGAACTAAAGTGGAATAGAAGAACATTTGGGTGACCTTGGGACCTACTGAGTCAGTCAATCTATGCCATGGGTGTGAGGTGTCAGTTTTCTTGAGCCACAACCAACGCATCCGCAAAGCGTAGCCCATGAGGTGTAGGTCTGTAACTCCAAGACCTCCCAAGACAGACGGTCGGCAGCATTTCGTCCAAGCTATTAGACAGTGGCCCCTGGAGACCATTTCCGTTCCTTTCCATAAGAAAGCTTTCCTGCGCTTGTCAATTTTCTTGATTGCCCATGGGGAGATGGCAACCGTGATAGTCGTGTGGATGGGAATGGCTGACATCTTCACCTTTACTAGAACTGCCCGGCCTGCTTTGCTTATTAACTTTGCCTTCCATGTTGGTAAGGCATCGCTATCTTATCCACAAGGGGCATTAAGTCATTTCTCCTCAACTTTGTAAGTGACAGGGGGATGCCCAAATACCTAGATGGGAGGGTTCTAGACGGCCTGGGAAGAATTGAAGCAGCGTCATAGTGTGTTCCAAGACACATTGAATTGGTGAGATCAGGCATTTGTCCAAATTCGTTTTAAGACCAGTTGCTGCCCCAAAGGTGTTCAGAATGACCCCCATAGCCACTAGGTCCCTTTGCATTGGTGACAAGAACAACACGACATCATCTGCATATAGATATACACGTTCCTGCATGATGTTGTCTCCTAGTGGCGCTAGAAAGCCTTCCGTGTCAGCTAACCTGATCATGGCATTTAAAGTTTCCATTGCTAGGACAAAGAACATTGGTGATAGAGGATCACCTTGCTTGAGACCTCTAGCATGGCAGATTCTCCTGCCTAGGCGCCCATTCAAAATTATTTTAGTACTTGATGTGGATAGAAGCATACTAATCCAGTTGATCCACCTTCTTGTGAAGCCTATGTGTCGTAACAGCCTTAGACATGTCCAATTTGAGCAGTGCGCATGGCAATTTTTTTCTATGGAGGAACTTGGCTGACAATTGGACTGCCCTGAAATTATCATGTAGCAAGCGACCTTTTATGAAAGCACTCTGATCATGACCAACCAGGTTGTGAAGCTGTGGTGCTAGTCTGTTAGCAAGAACTTTTGTGAAAAGCTTGGAGAAGCTATGGATGAAACTTATTTGGCGGTAGTCTCCAATTGTGGCTGCCTCAGGTTTCTTGCAAATTAGCACCATGTAGGCTTGGTTGACCAGGTATAGACTACGACTATCAAGGTTCCATAGAGTGTTGAATGCTCTCATGATGTCATCTTTAATGACCGGCCAGGCAGTCTTGTAGAAGAGGTCCATGAAATTGTTGGGTCCAGGAGCTTTGTCTGGTGGCATCTCCTGAATTGTTCTCCAAACCTCCTCCTCGGAGAAACAAAAATCCATCGATGAGAGATCAGAGGATGGAATGCCAAGATGCTGAAAGTCTAGATACACCATTGGTGCAGTGGCTGAACCAAGAATGGTGTCAAAGTGCTGAAAAATAGCCTCAGCTTTGGCTTGTTCATGTATTACCTACAACTGATCGACCTTAAGAGAATGTATTTGGCTCTTCCTATTTTGATGGCAAGCCTGAAGGTGAAAGAACTTGGTGTTGGCATCCCCCTCTGCCAAATACGTGATCCGTGATCTCTATCGCATGATTGTCCGGAGCAAGGATGCCAAGCCAAGACATTTGAGTTTCATCTTGTTGCGTAAAGTCTGCTCATGATGATCTAGTGTTCTGTTCTCCTGTGCCTCATCAAATCTGAGCACCAATTCTTTGGCTATTTCTAATTGTAGCCGTACAACTCCGACATGCTTGGCACTCCATCTTTTTAGCGCGATTGCCATATTCCAAAGCTTGTAATCTAATGCGCGAAAAGCATCAGTGTGTTGCCATGGACAGGTCCAGGCTTGCTCCACAGTATGCAAATAGCCATCATACTTGGGCCAAATGTTTTCAAACCTGAAACATTTAAAGGATGCCAGGGTGCAGGTTGTTTGTAAGAGCAATGGAGTATGGTCTGAGCACTGGGACGACAACACACATAGCTTATGGTCAGGGTAGATGGACATCCATTCCTCAAAGGCAAATACCCTATCAATGCATTCCAAGGTTGGGTCTAGCCGCTCATTGCTCCAGGTGTACATACGACCATTTAGGTGCAGTTCCTGGACCTCCAAATCATCGATGCACCTCCTGAAGCGACCCATCATTTGTCGATCTAGCCGGGAGTTGTTCTTGTCCTCGGCCTTGTAGATGAGATTAAAGTCCCCACATAGCATCCATGGGCCTGACCTCCCATGTCTAATATCTCGTAATTCGGTTAGGAACCAAATTTTTTCCATGTCGGTCTAGGGACCATACACACAGGTTAGCCACCAATCCACATCGCTTGCCAGATACTGGATTTTTGTAGTCACTGAGAACTCGGCTACCAAAGGGCTAGACACTGTCCAGACCTATTTGCGCCAAGCCACAATAATCCCCCCACATGTGTGCATCGTAGGTAAAGACAAGTAATCAAAGTCATCACCGAGTAGCTCCCTAATTATCAAGTCATTACAGACATCCAGCTTTGTCTCTTGTAGCATTACCAGTGAGACACATTCTTGAGTGACCAAGTCACGAACCACAAATCTCCTAGCTTTAGCATTAAGTCCTCTAACATTCCACACGAGTATATTTTTAGTAATCATCGTTACATAATTTTGCAACCCAAGGGTGTTAAGCCAGGTAGGGAGGAGCTTATGGTTCAATCTCTGCTACCACCGCACTAAACAGCGGCCGACCGTCAGGGATGAGTTCGTCTAGAGCTTCACACTGGGAAACAGGCAAGGTTGCTGTGAAGACCTCCCTGAAACATTGGAAGGCTGTAGCGTCCGAAGGTCCTGCAGACGATGTGATGCCTAGCTTCTTCATGAGCACGTTATGTGCTTGCAGCGTCGGCTTTGTCGCGCAGTGTCGCAACTTCTTGGCCAGCCTCTCGCTTCTCCTGATTGCGGGAGTGGAGGGCTGGGGTGTGTGTGCCTTGTGCCTGGGTGCAGCTTGCTACAAGGCAGCCGGCAACCTCACCCTGCAAATGGAGTTCGCGAAGTCAGCTGTGGCGTTCTTAACTGGTGTTGATGTTTCTGGTGGAAAATGGAATGGTAGTGTTTGCGTGGAGCCCCTGGTAAGGGTCACAAAAGTGTTATGTGTTGGGGTGTCAACGCCAGAAACTAAGACCTCATTGAAACGTACCGCTTCAAGGTTAACTGCTGCCTGATCAGAGTTAGGGGGCATGGAGACTTGTGTGTAGGTGACCATAGCAGGGGGTCGGGAGCAGACTCCAGCGGTGGAGCCTGAAGTTCCAGCCTTTCATCCTGGACGTTCTCATTTATGGGCGACCTGCTGTCCAACCCGAGCTGCTGCTGGCCTGCTGTTTCTGTTGTCTGTGGCTGGCACAGGCCATCAGGCCAGGCCGTAGTGAACAGAAAAATCAATTCCGCTTCTTGCTTCATTGGATCTTGTCCAACCAGTGGCCCTTCATGTAGGGCCCAGTCTTGTTCCTAAGGTTTCAGTAGAATTGTGTCCTCGTTTCTATTTCGTGCTCCCCTCCGTGGTTGCAGATCCATCCTTGTGATCATTGGGTCCATAATTCTCATACAGGCGCTGTCACCCGAAACAGGGAGGCTGATGGCAGTTGCCTAGGTGTCATCTGCGTTGCCTCCTGTTGTTGTTGCGGTGGCTAGGCCTGTCTCTACCAGCGTGGGAGGCGTCGGGCCCTTCCTGGCCACATTATGCGCCCAGCGACCAAAGTGCAATGGCACAGGTAACGACCAGGCAAGATGATTCTAGCTCTCCCTTGCAACCATCGCCGCCCTGGAAAATGGCGGTCCCCAACCTGGGCCCAAGACAGGACCACCATCCAAGCTTCTTGCCTCATTTGTGAACCGCGTCCTTTTTGGCCATGGGTGTTTCCTACTCCGTTGTGTGAAGCAAGGATAATCTTCATCTTCAGTACTGCCATAGTTGTCTGGTGGGGTATCATCATATGATGAATCACTAGAAACATTCCAGTCCTGGACCTCGGCGATTCATATGTTTACTCTGTACCACAACCCATCATGTTTAGAGTGAATAAGTTCGTGTGGTTTCAGGAATAAGCCACATTCCACGTATGGTGCCGGCGGCTCGGGAATGAAGATCAGTTTTTCATTTGGGACGAGGTCCGGGTGTGTGCACCAACCAGCAAGATACCAGATCGCATTATTATTCCCTGCAAGTTGTGGTGGTGCTTCAACTAAGTCAGAGCAAGCTGAAGCCAAAACATCTGTGCTGTCTCCAAATCCCGGGCACGAGCTGGAACTCCTCGCAACTCAATCAGCACCCTAAACCTCATTGAGGATAGGGTGGCCCCAGATTGGCGTCGCCACTTTCGCCCAATCAGCTAGAACGGTGCCTCTACTGGCAGGTGTGAGTGCAGGATGCGTTCAGCGATCTCAGGTGTACTGAATTGAATCAGAAAATCATCTGGATCCGACCGCTGCACCTCAAAGTCTTCAGGGATGAGATTAAGAAATTCCTCTAGTAGTTGCCCAACCTGGAAGACAGAGACTTTTGGGCACGACCCCCCAACCATTGCTACCAGAGCACAGACTGATAGATGTGCTTCTCGAGTGTCACAATTTAGTTTCTGGGCAGCGGGCAGTGTGGCCAAACAGCTTGGGTGACACTAGCAGCGATGAAAGGATCATGTCCTCCAGACCAGACGATGGCGGCGCACAGATTGGTGGAGGGGGGCCAGTGGGTCTAGTCGACTGTGAGCCTGCTAACCTCGTGGCATCAGAAGAAGAGGATCAACCTCGCGTTGCCGGAGCTTGAGCCTGCACCGCCAGGGGCTGTCATGTGACAGGAGGTGGCGGACGGCGGGCGTGGTGCGTCGGCGAGCGACCTTGCTTGCACTGACGTGACCTGTGGCCCTCCTATCTGCAGCGGATGCACCTGGACGGGTTCCTGTAGGCAGCGCCAATGTGGTCCGTAGTGAAGCAGTTGAAACAACGATCGAGCAAATTCGTCGGAACCGGGCGGGAGGTGCGACGCGGGCCAGCATGCTCCCTGCGACGCCCGCGGTGGTGACGCACCTCCACCCAACCTTCTTCGGACGGGCCCTCCTCATTTACAGTGGGCATCCGGCGACCTTGAGTGACCATTAGTGCGTGCTGCGGCTGTCCCTGCCGCCCTTGCTCCTAGGAGTGGTCGCTCTGGCGGCAAAAGATGGCCCTGTCTGCCGAGCATCTGCCATAAAGCCGCCAGGAGCTAGCGTAGGGGGATGGGCGACCGGCGAGAAATCCATTGCTACTGCCTTCCCTTTATGTTTCCTAAGCGACCTTGACCGCGAATCATCCAAGGAGGACGAAGAAGAAGAAGCGCTTTGTGTTAGCCAATTTGGGATCCCTCCTGATGGTCCCTCAGCTCGCCGCTTGAATGGAGGTGCCAGAGGGTTGAGGGGAGGCGACCGGGGTGACTGCATTGCGGAGGGTGTCGCTGTTGAAGTTCCCGCCATACCTGTGGGGGGAGGGGGGAGGGGGCAGATCCAAATCCTCTGCATCGCCCCTCCCATCTTCAGATCCAGCCGTGCCCATGCATGCTGGGCGTGGCCCACGAGCCGAGGGTGGACGCCAGGGCTAGGGGCGGCGGCCGGCGGGTTGGTGGACGCCGGGGCCGGGTGGCCGTTGGTGGGGTGCGGGAGCTAGAGAGAGAGAGCCTTTGGTAGTATCTGGTCTCGTTGTAATTTTTAAAATCATCCATGCAATCTGACGTAAGTGCAAACAGGGGAGTCTCTGCTTCTCCATTGCCCCCAAAGCCATTTGGTAGATCAGGGAGGTAATTCCAGCAGTCAAGTGGCTTGATTCTGCTGCTAAACATGCCACCTTCTGCATGTAACACTTAATAGAAGTTAGTCGAAGCGTAATAGCCTGTCCTGCTAAAATAGTTCAAGTTGCTGACCTCTGGCATTCTCCGAATAATTAGTAAGAATAGGTTAGTTTAACAACAAACCCCTGACCCTATCTCATTACAGTCAAAAAGCTTCAGAACAAAGAGGGACATGTCCAGGCAATTTCTTCTAGTGATTCCGAGTCTTGCTAGTCGTGGATCTTTTTTTCGCGACCGTGCCTTCACGTTTTTCATTAAGAGGATAGAAGAAAAATACAAGAGTTAGCAGTGTCATCCGGAGGCGATGACCTGCTGTGGAGTTTTATGGTTAGAGTATTACATTTCCACCGATGAGCGATCCTGGACAAGACTACTATTTTGAACAAAATGAGCAAAATGAGCTAAACAGCTAAAACGGCCCGCAAACCAGGAAGACGCCTCTTCAGTTATCTGACGCGTGAGCTGCATGACTGTCCTCTCTTCTCTATTGAAGGTGCGGGAGTTCCGTTCCAGCCAGATGGACCAATAGATCAAGATCACCAGTGAGTCAAAGGATTTCCTGGCATCTTTGTCAACGCGCTTCCTTGATCTCGTCCACCAGGTGGCCAAAGAGTGTTCTGAAGGGAGTGGTGTCATCGCTTGCCAGTTCACCCGCCTAAGCAATGAGTGCCAAACTTCCGTGGTATAAGAGCAGCTCATGAGCAAGAGATTGATGGTTTCAGGTTCCTGCCCACATAAGATGCAGCTGTTTTCGTCCTGCAGATTGTGTCTCTTGTGCCTTGCCGCTATCCAGCGACGACCATGAAGTGCGAGCCACAAAGAACTTACATTTCCCCGGTGCCCGCGCCTTCCAAAGAATTTTTTCTCCAGGTATCGCATATTGGCCGATCAAGAAAGCTCTGTACGCTGATGATGTGGAGAAGCATCGGTCAGCCATCCATTTCCAGAGGACCTTGTTCCGGGAGCCTTCATTTAGTGTCACCGTCGCCTTCTTCTCCTAGATGTTCAGGTAGTCCAGAAGGATCTGAACCGTGAGGGCACCTGTAATATCTTTTACCCACTTCCTACCCTGTAGTCCTTCATAAACCGTGCGCTTCTTGCGAATTCGTGGACCGACTGCTTGGAGCAAGCATGGCGCAATCTCTGCAATTGAGCAACCTTCTATCCATCTGTCTGTCCAGAGCAAAGTTTGTTTTCCATCGCCAACCTGGGTTGTCGTGGAGTAGAAGAACATATCGGCAATTGGTGCTTCCACTTTCTCTGGTAGTGCAAACCATGAGCGTGATTCGTCTGTTCTTTTCAACCATAACGAGCGCATGCGAAGTGCACAGCCCATGATTTCAAGATTCGTGATCCCTAGACCACCAAGATCAGGCAGTTTGCAAACCTTTGGCCAGGCCAGTAGGCATCGGCCTCCCAAAACCATCTCGGTTCCTCTCCACAAGAAGCCACGTCTACGTTTATTCATACATTTGATGACCCGGGAGGATAAGGAAACTGCAATGGCAGTGTGAATGGGTATAGCTGACATCTTAACCTTAACCAGGACCGCACGACCAGCTTTGCTCATCATCCCGGCCTTCCATGTCGGCAAGCCAGCAATGATCTTGTCCACCAACAGCATCAGATCATTTTTTCTCAGCTTCTTAACAGAAAGTGGAATCCCCAAGTATTTGCAGGGGAATGGTTCGACGCGCCCTGGGAAGTATCGGACCAACGTGACAGTATCCTTGAGCCCACACTGAATAGGTGAGATGAGACATTTGTCCAAGTTGGTGTGTAGACTAGACGCACCACCGAACAGCTCTAGGATAGCACCAGTCACAATCAAATCTTGCTGCAGAGGTGAGAGGAACAGCACAACATCATCGGCCTAGAGGTATGTACACTCTTGCATGCCACTGTTTCAAGTGGCACCAGAAGTTCTTCCCTATCTGCCAAACTGATCAGGGAGTTTAGAGCTTCCATTGCCAGCATGAACAGCATAGGTGACAGTGGGTCACCTGCTGGAGCCCCCGTGCATGGCATATTCTCCTTCCTGGGATCCATTCAAGATGATCTTTGTGCTTGCCGTGGACAGCAGTAGGCTGATCCAGTTGATCCAGCGTTGAGTGAAACCCATGTGCCTTAAAATCCGTAACAAGAAGGTCCAGTTCACCGAGCCAAAGGCTTTAGAAATGTCGACTTTGATCAACGTGCAGGCTGTGTTGCGGTGGTGGAGAAGCTTGACTGAAAGTTGCACTGCTCGAAAGTTGTCAGGTAACAAGCGTCCTTGTATGAAAGTACTTTGGTTTTGCTGAACCAGCTCATGCAGTTTGGGCGCGAGCCTGTTGGTCAGCACTTTCGTGAATAACTTGGAGAAGCTGTGAATGAGGCTAATAGGGTGATAATCTCTAATACATAAGGCGTCCGGCTTCTTGTGAAGAAGGATCATGTATGCCTGATTAACTAGGTGCAAGCTGCGACCGTTGAGGGACCAAAGGGCATGGAAGGCCCGCATGATGTCATGTTTGATGATCGGCCAAGCAGTTCTGTAAAACAAACTGGTGAACCCATCTGGGCCAGGTGCCTTATTAAGTGGTAGATCTTGTATGGTTTTCCAAACCTCTTCCTTGGAGAAGCAGTAGTCGGTTGACAACATATTTACAGATGGGATACCCAAGCGCTGGAAATCTAGGGAGACCGAGAGTGGGCTAGAAGAGCCAAGCAATGCATCAAAGTGCTAGAAAACTGCTTCTGCCTTAGCTTCCGCATGAATAACGTCAATATCACTGACCCTGAGCGACTCAATGTGATTCTTTCGGTTGCGGTGACAAGCTTGTAAGTGAAAAAACTTTGTGTTTGCATCACCTTCAGCTAAGAAGTTGATGCAAGATCTCTGTCGCACGATGGTCCTTAACAGGGAAGCAAGGCCCAAAAGCACTTCATTTTCATCTTGTTACGGAGGGAATGCTCATGAGTCGCCAGTGCTCTAGAATCTGGAGCCAAATCGAACCTGTACACCAACTCTTTGGCGATTGCTAGCTGAAGGCGAATGCTACCCACATGCTTGGCGCTCCACCTCTTTAGGGCGACAGCGGTGTTGCGGAGCTTATAGTCTAAAGTGCGTAAGGCATCGACGTCCGGCCATGGACACATCCAAGCCTGCTCCACGGTTTCCAGATAGCCCTCATATTTCGGTCAGATGTTTTCAAAGCGAAAGCGAGGAACAAACTAAGTGTGCAGCTGGTTTGCAATAGAAGTGGGGTGTGGTCTGAACATTCCGATGAGAGTGCACACAGGTTATGGTCAGGGAAGGCCATCGCCCAATCTTCCGAGACAAAAACTTTGTCTATGCGTTCCAGAGTTGGGTCAACCCGCTCATTACTCCATGTAAAGAGACGGCCATGGAGGTGCAGTTCTTGTAGCTCCAAATCATCAAGAAGACATCGGAAATGGCCCATCATTCGGTGATTTAGACGGGAGTTGTTTTTGTCCTTTGCCTTATATATGAGGTTGAAATCACCACAAACCATCCACGTGCCCGAGCACCCCGCTCTGATATCACGAAGCTCAGCCAGGAAGCGCAATTTGTTACCATCGAACTAGGGACCATATACACACTTCAACCACCAGGCCTCCCCATTTTCTAGCAACGTTACCTTAAGAGTCAGAGAGTTTTCACAAAAGAGCGGATTGGTCGCTGTCCAAACATCACGCCTCCACGCCAAAATCACCCCACCACATGTGTGCGATGCAGGCAAGGCATAGTAATCAAAATCAGTCCCTAGCAACTCCATAATCAAGCCATCATTACAGGCGTCCAATTTAGTTTCTTGCAAAGTAATAATGGAGATACGTTCTTGAGTGACCAACTCACGTACGACATTCCGTTTGGCTCTCGCATTGAGCCCCCGGATGTTCCAGACTAACATGTTTTCTGCATTCATGGGAAACGAGTAGAGACGACCAGTTGCAAGGAGCAAACTAAGGACGAGCTCAAGGCTCAATCTCTGCCACCGCCGCCGTAAAGAGCGGCCCACCATCCGGAAGCCGTGCGTCGAGGGCCTCACATTGGGAGATCGAGAGGGTGGCGGTGAAGACATCCAAGAAGCGCTTGAAAGCCGCAGCATCCAACGGCGCCGTAGTTGATGATACACCAAGCTTCTTCATTAGCACATTCTGTGCTTGGAGTGTCGGTTTGGTCGCCCGATGACATGACTTCTTGGCAAGTCTCCCGCTCCTCCGTATTGCAGGGGTTGTTCTCGGTGGCATGCGAGCCTTGCGCCTCGGCGGAGTTAGATGCAACACCACCGGCGAGCCCGCGCTGCAGACGGAACGTGCGAAGTTAGCCGTGGCGTTCCTAACACGCGTGGAAGCCTCAGGAGGAAAGTGCAGCGGCAAGGCATGGGAGGAGCCTCTGATGAGTGTGTCACAGAACTGTTATGTGCTGGAGAAGGAGGCAGCCCAGCTGCAGGTACTTCATCAAAACGTACCACTTCAAGATTGACCGCCCCATGGTCAGTGTAGTGGTCGAGGAGCAGTGGTTCATGCGACCATGCAGGAGCGACTGGCCCGGGGGGCCTGAACTCGGCCTCTGTCGCTCCAGCCCCCAGAGATGGCCCAGCATCCGTCGAGTCAACCAGAGCCGGCCCAGCCTGCGTCACCACCAGTTCTGAGGCCGGTCCAGTCGTCATCGCTTCCATAGGGGCCGGCCCAGTCCAGGAGGGTGCAACGATAGCCAGGGTGCCACCGGCTCCAAGACTAGAGCAAGCGCGGACTCCAACATCATCGGGTCGAGTGCACGGGGTGGCCCCCCATGACGCGACCCAGCTGGTCCTGGATGCTACAGTTCCAATGCGCTACTGAGCTACGTCGAGCATTATTCTTCACGACTGCATGGGCCGTGTGCATTGGGCGTGCTTCACCTCCCACGCAGACTTCAAGTTTATTTTGGATTCCTGAACCCTCCAATTCCAGAGAGGCAATCTGCTTTCCATGGCAAAAGGCCTGGTGGTGGATCGTCAGGGGGACTAAGGGTGCCTTTGGTTGGTTGTATCATTTGATTTATGTATGAAATGATTCAAAATAATAATGATCCTTTTGTTTGGTTGGGTGAATTGAACCAACTTATCCAGGATGAGTCCATCCCATTTAATACATTATTCTACTAATTAGAGTGAACCATATGGTACAAGCAAATTGGTTGAACCATCCCATCCAGGATCATTCATACATGCATCATGTGGTGCATGCAATCAAACACACCCTAATTCCTGCAGTCAAGTGACTTGATTCTGCTCCTAAACATTGATGTGTATGTAATACTTAGAAGATATCCCAATCATTTTAGCCTTCGTGTTTGGAAGTCGTGATCTGTGGGTAAATATATTGTTAATTAATTTGTCATTAATTTAGCAATGTTATTCTATTTTCATCAGTTTGCCCCAAATTTCATCATCATCAATCACCAAGTTATCAATTGTCAGCACATGCAGTTCTTTACTTTCTTTCTGGAATTATACACCTATGTATGCATCGTTTGCTGATTATCTTGCCGTAATGTGCTGAACTGACATACACCAGTTTTCGTTATATGCACACAAATACCTTCATGGATCATGTTCTGTCAGCACATGGCAGTTCTTTTATAGTTGAACTATAGTAAATGATTTTGGCAAATTCTTTTATAGTTGGGTTGGAATTACGTTCTGTGCAGCTTGTTAGAGGAAACGTTCTGTGCACTTTGATTTCACTTGTACTTATCATTACTTATCCGTCAAAGTAGCAGACGTACATAAAAAAATAACCCTTACACAGCACCAACTTCTTGTGTGACATTCGAAGTTTTCTAAGTCCTGAATGCTCAAATTCATCTAAAACCTGGATCAGTTGTGCGCTAGAAGAGCAATTTCCTTCCTGGAACATGATGAGTGCTATTACTTTTAATCTAGTGGCAATACCGTGGATTTTTTGCATGGTCCCCAGCATATATGTGTAATGTAGTGTGTTAGAGTTTATTGCCAGAAAAAAAAATTGTTCGATGATCGTTATACAACTTCTAGAAAAATATGGGAGAACTAAGCTGAGATCAAATACTTGGAATACTTAAAATTGAGTTCCTATAGAACTTATAATTATTTTCTAGGATCACATTTTCTAAACCAGCTCAGAGTGGGTGGATAGATGGTTCACATTTTGTGTAGACATTATTGGCTTATCAATCAATGAATATGGAGACCTCAGTTCCTTTTCGACAGAGACTGATGAGATGAGAAACATGGTAGAAGGATCAAGGAAGTGAATTTCTTTTCGATATCATCACGCAAGACTATTATTTTGCACACCCCAATTTGGTAATGGTGCATGGTACTGCGAAACGAACTAGGAAGCGCACTACCATGCACATCTAAGAGCATGATGAAGTGAGGCTATATGTACACTGCTCAAGTGCTCAGTGTTCCCTATCTTTATACTTATGAATGAAAGATTTGTCAACCGCCTGCGGAGAGACTGATCATATCCGCATATGCACTCCGCTTTGTTGTTCAAACTCAAAGGGTCCGGAGGGGGACAACTGATCCCCTCTTATTCTCAGTCTGGTATCCTATCTGTCAGCCTCAAACTAGGAACTTAAATCCTCCTACATCGTTTTTTTTACTAGACAACACTACTGAATTAATAATCTTACATTCTTTTTTATTGTGTGAGGAATCATCATATATTCGCCTCTCTTCAATTGAACTAAATGGTTTATGTGTCGTTTGTTTATGAATTTGATGCAAAAGAATGATCACATCATTTGAATCACTGTGGTTCAGTCCTTAACTGCAGGTACTCAATACAAGAAATGTGATCTTTCCCGATAGTTTTTCTATGAGTGGCAAACAATTTTAGTGCTTTTTAGAATATTTTTTCTCGAGTGGCTGATATTTTTTCTATTGTAATTTGCATATTTCTGAATAGTTTTATCAAATCACAGCTAATTCGCAATGGATTTCCTAGCTATGATATGTATTTATCCAAATATAATAGAAACTGTTGGCTACTTGTAAAGAAACCTGGCAATCTTGTACAGTTGTACTGCTCGTTGCATTTTGTTTTTCATGTAATTCAGGCAATCAGCCAGACAGCCACAGGCACGCGGTTTGTTTGAACCAGATCAGTGGTTCATTGTACAGCCAATCCTTGACTGTCTCTGTCTATTGGTGAATTTGGACACCAGATACCAGTTCTCCACATACCGATGATGAAACACATGCAAGCTACAAGAAAGTGAATTGTCAGTAAATTCGCATAACTCATGATGGATCTGCTTTGCATCCTCCTCTTGATGTTCTTCATCTTTATTTTGTGTTCCTGGTGTCTCCAATTCCAAATAGGTCTATCTGCTTGTCTAAGTAGCTAATGGTGTCAGTATCTACTCTCATATTTCTTATCCTTCAGTCACACCCTGAAATTTTTTGATTTCAGGATGTGATTAGAAAGAACAATTAAATAATAATTTTCTCATAATTTTAAATTTTTTCCAACATTTATTTTCTGGACAGGAAATTTAGTGAACAAAAATAATTGGTTGTTTTTCTAAATTAAATAAAGTTGTTCTGTGTGTTTTGCATTCATGCCGATACATCTTAGTGTTTCATGAGTACAAAGGTTTCAAAATGCGTTTAGACAACGACCAGGACCTTCTAAGAATTTTTCAGTTTTTTCAGAATTCATTCTTATTTTTCTAGAGTTAAATCTATTTATTAGAAGGATCTAAATTCCTTTCCACAAGCTCCAAGTATGTTATTTGAACTCCTCGTGTCCCAATCTATCTCTGGGATTTTCCTAGAATTTTTGGGATTCTCTAGATATTTTTCATTCTTTAGAAACATTATCTAGAATATTCTGAATTTATTTTCACACTAAAAATATATTCCGAAAAATAATAAAACCATAAATGGCCGGATCCAACCAAACCTGACCCAATCCGCTATTCTGCCCAACCCAGCCCTCATCTCTCCCTGCTGGTGGACCCCGATACACCCTTCGGGCCGAGCCCGCAAGGCCCGACGTGGGCCCAACCCAGCCAGCTTCTCTGCAGCTCTCGCGCGGCCATATACCTGCGCCGCCGCCGCCAATTTTTCCTCCGTGTGCGCGCCAAGGTAGGCGCGGTTCCGCGTGCCTATAAAAGCGCTGCCTGAGCCCCCGCTGCTGCCGCCCGCCTCCTCACCTTGCTCTCCTTGCGCCGTGCGTCGCCGCCTGCAGGAGCTGTCAGGGCAGAGCATCGCCGCCGGCCGCTCGTTTCCGCCTCCTCCCTCGACCGCTGGACGTTGCCGCCACAACCGCGACCTTCACGACACCAGGAGGTGCACTCACCGCCCATCATCTACCATCCATCGCCGGAGCACCGCCAACCAGTGAAGCCCGGGCCGAGCGCCACCGCCGAGCTTGGTAGCTCGATTCGCCACATCGAGGTACGACAGGGGCCGGCCAACGCCATGAGGAGCTCCACAAGGTCAAGCCACACGTCCTATACCAGTCGCCGCCCGTACGCGAGAACCGAGCCGACCAACATCCACCGAACTCCACCGCTGTCCGGCCATCTCCATCCGTCTCCAACACCGGTGAGCACCAGTCGACCTCCCCTACCTCTCCTCTCCCCCTTGCGCCACCCGCCTGAGGCCCTGGTCCATCCCACCGCCGGCGATTTGATTCGGCTGGAGGCCATCCGCCATGGCTATCAGGTCTTTGAGCTTTTGCAGATAGCCCCTCGAGCTAATCTGCAATTTCAGGCTGAATCTCTTGTGTGTTGCTAGTTTTACAGAAAGCCCCCTAGAAAGTTTAGGTTCCTGCAAGCCAATCCAACCCGAGCACTTTAACAGATCTAACCCTAGGCTTTGAAAGGACTATTCCATGTGTCTTGCCAATCTTCCTTGCTAGCCCTCCAGATCTATGGTTAATCACATCTAGACCCCTCAAACCTTATTTAACCTATCCCTCCCACGTTTCAGCTCCATTTAACATCCGTTCAAGTTGTGTTAGGTTCGTATCAATTTAAACTACGTGTTAGTCATCATGTTTATCAAATCCATGCTTTGATGAATTTATTGTGAAATTAATTTGGTTAATGTCTATTTAAACTTGTTTTTCTAATTAAAATCTATTTAGAGTGTTACCTTGTGTTTTTTCATATAAATGTTAATTTGATTAATGCCTGTTAACCATATCTTCTTTAATTAAAAGCTACTTAGTGTTATATACACCATTTTTCATAATGAATGCTAATTTGATTAATGCTTACTCTCCTATGCTTTTCTAAATAAAAGCTAATTAGGTTATATATTGATTTTTCATAAACTAATATTAATTTGATTAATATTCAGTACTGAATCAGCTTTTCTAAATAAAAGTTGATTAGGCTTTTACATCAGCTTTTATAAATAAATATTAACTTGATTAATACCAACGTGAATATGTTTTCAATAACAATTTGATCCACTTGAATCATAAAGTATCCGTTTAGATGTTTCACATAGTTTAGCCTTTCTAAAGTCAAATGTTAAATGGTATAATATATACTTCAATATTTGTAATTAAAATATGGTTAAGTTATAACTCGAGTTTTCTTAATTATTGATAAAATAACTAAGGTCAATATGAATGTGTTTTCTACATAAAGTTTGTTTAGCCAACACGACATATGTTTTAATTCGATTAGTTGTTCTCACATTTATAAAGATAAGTGTGTAGTTGGTATAATTTATACATGAATATTTATAAATAAAACTTGACTAGGATTTACCTCGGTCTTTGCAAATAAAGTATAATTTGTATTAATTCCAACTTAGGGTCCGTTTGTTTCGATGGAATTGAATTCCATCCTAATAATCATAATTTAGACACAAATTAATTAAGCTAATATAATTGTATGTGGAATATAGTTGTATATTATAGTTGGTGATATGGGAGAGATACTTGTATGCTGCACTTCTACTATAGAGAAGCGAGTCTAAGAGCGTGCTATAAGAATTGAATTCCATCTAATAACCATAATCTATAGAATCAATTTCCATCTCCCACCCCATGAATTTAAGATAGGCTTATATCTAAACTTTGGAAAGTTGTGGAATGCCACATTCCAACATAAATTAGCCTACTCCATTAAATAGATTCCAATTCCTTGGACCCAAACGGGGCCTTAGGGTATTTTCTTTCTAAAATATCCTTTACATATATTTTGCTAATTAAAATAAACCTAGCATATAGTCTTTTGCGCTCTCATAAACGCAAATGGTTTGATAGCCGTCCTTTGTCAGCATTAGCTCAGTCTCTTTTGTAAATCTAGTCTTCTGTAAAGCTTTAGATCTTCCCAGCCCTAGCTCGGACCATGTTTCTTTTATAAATCTAACCAGACCTTTCCTTTTCAAGCACAGTTTGTGTGCTTTAGTGAGCCAAATAGTTTATCTTAGAGTTTCTATTCTTCCTAGTAGTCTTATCATGTTTGTTTCCCATTCCTCTAAGAATCCTGTTTGTAGGATCCAATTCATAGCTGTCTTATCTCAGTTGTCTCTTTGTTAGCCACCTACGCTCTTTTAGTTCTTTGTGCCCAAACCTTTCACAACCATCTCTTTAGAACCAATCTTGTTATTAGTTTATTTCTCTACGACTAGTTCAGTTTAGCTTTGGCTAGTTTGTTGTCCCTGCAACTTAGTTGATCTCTTTGTAGATTAGTTTTTCCTAAACCATAGTTTACACTTTTTTATACGCTCTAGAGTGTCTGTTTTTGTTGTTCTTGTTTGTTTAACCTTAACTTATGCTAACTTATGCGTTAGCAGTATGTATTACCTGTTGCTTGTTTTTAACATCAAAGTTAAATATCAATTTGACTGATACTTATTTAAACCTGTTTCCTAATTAAAAATTTACTAGTTTTACAACACGGGTTTTCATATAAAATGTTAACTTGACTAATTGTTATTCAATCATCTTTCTAACTAAAGGTTGATTAGGTTCTATCCAGCTTTCATAAATTAAGGTTTAATTGATTATTTTCTATTTATAACTAGCTTTTCTAAATAAAAGTTACCTAGTGTTATACATCGGTTTTCAAGAATAAAGTTTATATGCTTAATGATATAATAAATGCTTTTTCAATATTAATATGGTTAGTTGAACACGAAATACAAAGTTATTTGATTAGATGTCCTATACATAATTTGTGTTTCTAAAGTTAATTGTTAAATTAGCATAACTTGTACTTGAATATTTATAAAGAAAATATGATTAAGTTTATCACGTTTTCAATGATAAAACAAACTTTCTGTTAATTCCAAATAGGGTATTTCTCGGAATAACCTATGTGCATGATTTATTTAATTAAAATGGATCAAGCATATAGTCTTTTAATTTTTTTTATAAATCAAATCTCTTGGTAGTTTTCCCTTGTCAACCATAGTTCCGTTTCTAGTGTTTCTTTCGTCGTTTGCGTGACCATAGAATCGAGCTCCATCCTCTAGTACGCTCTTTTAAAATATTTTCTTTGATTGGTGTGTTGTTCTTAGTTGTATTTATTTATTTGCTTGTATGGTTGTGCCTTCGAGTAGAAGGATTGTTGTTTGAAAGCTTTGAAGATTAAGAGTTTCAAGAGAGCAAGAGCTGAAGAGCAGTAAGAGCAACTTTCCTTTGGAGAAAGGCAAGTGTCCTAACTATCCTATTATCTATGCTTATTTACAAGAATACCATGCATTAATTGGAACATGACATAGGAAACAGTGCAACCACAAGAAGTATATGGCTCTGGTCTTGGCTAATTAATTAGAAACTCTAGTTTGTGGTAACTTTACCTGAAATTGGAACATGAAGAATCACCTAGGAAAACAGTGCAACCACAAGAACTATATGGCTCTGGTCTTGACTAATTAATTAGAAACTCTAGTTTGTGGTAGCTTTACCTGAAAGGGGCGAGAGGGGGAGACAATAGTTGGTGTATAGCCTGGCCCTCAAACTAATCTGCTCTATGGTAGCTCCGCAGTTTGAGAGAGGTTCACGCAGTGCGCTGATCATGAAACCTTAGCGAGCTATCCTTACTAGGGAATCTTTGTAAAGGCCTCGTAGCATCCATATGCAATCACACATCGGTAGTGTGATCAGTGCCTACTTTTGCACAGCATGGTTGGGTCTAAAGTTCTTCTGAACTTTTACGCGACTTGTGATGAAAGTGTACAACCTCTGCATAGTGTCTAAAACTAATATATCAACCGTGCTGACGGTCAAAAGCGGCTTGAATGCTCACATGAGTAATTTACTTGAAGTTGAAATTAAATCATTATTCTGGTTATTTCTTGTGGCCTTGCTGAGTACCAACCATTATTCTCAAGATGATGCTGAGTTCTAGGCGTATGCAGCCCCTAGTCGATTGCATGTAAAGTTTGGAGTATTCGTTTCCAGGATTAAGCGTAATTTTTGATATACTCTCTTGTTCTTCACGTGATACTGTTGTTGTTATTCACTTATGATGTCACGTACTAGATACTGATATACGTATAGGTAGCACCTAGTTTTGTTTAAAATCAAGTGTGACACCTTCTCTTTCCAAACAAATATTCCTGGTGCAGAGATGAGAATGAGCCATGAAGAATGCTATATACAAGAGCACGAGGAAGTGGGCTGTACGTATTACTGCTCCCTATCTTTATGCTTATGAATGAATGATTCATCAACCGCCTGCTGAGACGGGAAGGGTAGCGTATGGTCCTCTTTTTACATAATTTCATCGTACGCGTTAGTTTAGTGTCCTGTGACAGCCACAAACTAGTGAACTTTGAATCCTTCTTCCTCCAACACAGCTTTTGTATTCGACAGCATTATATCAGACAACATCAGTAAATTAGTCATCATATATTCATCAGTGATCCCTCTTCAACTGAACTAAATTGTTTATGCACTATTCGCTGATTAATTTCCCCCCAAAATATTAGAAAACCTTACATCATTAGAATCACGGTGCTCCAGTCGCTAATTGCAGGTACTGCTCCTCGCAGGTAGTAGTTTTTAATATCGTTCAGGCTATCGGACGTTGCAAATTGCAGCTACTAGCTCCGAGTCTTGCTGGTCCTGGATCCTACAGTTCCAATGTGCTGCTGAGCTACGTCGAGCATTATTCTTCACGACGACATCATTGTTGTCTGCATGGGCCGTGTGCATTGGGCGTGCTTCACCTCCCACGCAGACTTCAAGTTTATTTTGGATTCCTGAACCCTCCAATTCCTAATCAATCTTACTTCTTGCCCAAGTAGCTAATGACATTGACTACGAACTCTCATCTTCCTTCCCCTTTCTAAATCCACAGGGAGTTGCTCTTGGCTCTGAACAAGCAAAAGCTACATAGACATGAGCTTTGGCGGGTTCTACTTCCTACTCCTCCCTTTTATCATTTCTTGAGGCGGCGATCTCTTGTCATATGAATGGCTTACGTACCAACCACCTGCAATTTATGTACAACCCCAAGGTATATGTGCAGATAAATTTCATTTGCTGTTTTAAGTCTCCTCTGCTTTAAGTCTCATGATGATGAGCAGGCAGACGATGAGCACGGATCTTTGCTTTAAGTCTCATGATGATGATGATGATACACTCTGTCAGTTGTCTTGTTTCAGTGCCAAAATTAATACTACACCCAACCCTTATCAAACAGTTTGTAACAAATGTCCAATTGCATCACTCTATGAACCATCACATATTCATATCTCTCTGACCAAACTAAAGTGTGCTTCCTTCGATGCTCACGCTTGTCTTATTCCTTTCTTTTCTAATATCAGTATAGTTGTCGTACTGGGGTAGTATATAATGATGCTGTACATTAAGACTTGCGAACTTCATATTATTGAAGTACTTGCATCTGTATTTTTTTTTGCGTTTTTTTCTTGTCAGTCTTCTGATCAGCATCAGCTTCCACTCTCGCGTTCATCTTCACAAGAAGTAGAACAACATTTATAGATGATCCACAGCCTCCCCTGTGGTCTCTCATGCTGCTGAAGCACCTCCTCCTGTGCCCATGCAAGCGCCTGCTTCAGTTCCATCTCAAAGTTGACTGATGAACGAATGTGGGGCTGTCATAGCTTTTCAACACTGACTGATGAGATGAGAAACATACTATAAAGTAAGTGAATTTCTTGCCGACATCATCGTCCAGGACTCGGTAGATCTGCTCTGCTCCCTGAACCTTTAGTCACGCTTTCATTTTGTTTTTCATGTCGTCCTGCCAATTGACCGTACGAAAGTCAGTATGTCTGAAACTGGATTGGTGGTTCATAATTTGCATGACAATCTTGGCCCATCAGTTGGTGAATATGGACGCAATGCATCTCCGCATCCTAGACTCCAATGCAACTCCAGAAGTGTGCTCGCATATATAATAGCACGAGGAAGTGGGCTATATATAAGTATCACTGCTCCTTACCGGCCTACCTCTCTCCTTAAGATTGAAAGATTCACCAACCGCCTGCCGAGAGACACCATTGGAGTCGTTGTGCTACTGTCCCATATTGTCGCTGTGGAGAGCTGAGGAAAGGAAGGGAAACCGATCGACAGCAGCTTGCACTTGCCTGAGCATGCATATTCTGTTCTTTTTTTGGGTACCTGTTGTGCTAGCGAGTTTTTTGTGGGTACCTGTTGTGCTAATAGAAATGAACACTGCACGCAGAAGAGGTCTATTTCTGATCCTTGTTTAGTCTGTTCTGTGCTTTCATTCTCATCATGTATTCCCCAAGTGATTCCAGCACTAAATTTCTATGGAATTACGGGAAATTAAACTAAGAGCTGGTATCAAACACAAATTAAACTTCACTCCAAATAATAGAACTTTACCAGAGATCACACACTTCTAGCATTGACAGTAGGACCTGTGGTGTATCTGCTACTTCTTAGTGTACTGATGACCCATTGAGAGCAAGTTGGGCGTTTGGTACGTCTTGTGCACGTACAGATGGTGAAAGGACGCCCTGACGTTCAACAAACTGAAAATTCTTCTCTACAAATATGTTGAAGACGTCGTTGACTTGTAAGTAGTTTGTCATGGGAGAATGTTCAGGGCAGCACCTTCTTCCTACAACATGAATGAGATTCTCATACTTTTGGATGGAACCGGAGAAAGAGTAAGATTTTTTTTCCCAACATCATTACAGAGAGGTACCGAAAACAACTTGAGAGACCAAAGATTTTGATCAAACCGTACTACTTACTATTCATCATACCATCAATCGACTTTCAGATTTGTGCCGGAACTTTCTCGGGTGAAAGATATCACCTTGAGGCGTTGGTGCCTCACCGCAGCTGGGAGCTCGCGTCCTAGCAGCATGGCCGTGGCGTGCTGCTGATGTGCGTGCCCTGCTCTCGTTGGAGGCAAGAATGGAGAGAGTAGGGAGGGATCGAACTTGCTCTGCTGTGGTTGTTGTTGCTCTGGTTGGGTTGATTAGGAAGAGACGAGGAGTAGAATTGCTTGGTGGTGGCTGATTCAAGTCTTGGGGAGAAAAGTTGTGGGCCATGGCTTGGGATTTGGCCAATAGCAGCAGGAGGATCCGATCGCATTGGGGTTTTCTTGTGCTTTACGTTAGGGGGCGGAGGGAGTAAGATGTGGTTTGCGGTTGCTGCTTGATCATTGGTACGGCATGTGCTTGGTCTGCGCTGATTGGAAGGAAGGGAAGCGGATAAGCTGCAACAGCATGCCTCTTGTTCATGGGAGGAGAAGCAAGGAGAAGAGAAAGAGGAGCTTCAGCTCTGGTGGCTTGTGGTGGAAGAAGAGAGCAGGAGAGGGGTGACGGCGGCAGCTAAGGAGGGGAGATCATTCTTGCAAACTCTTCTATTCTTACGAATGCGTTTAGTGAGATCAGCACCGCCCCTCTTAGCTTTCCGCATCTTTTTCAAGACTGGAGCATAACTTTCTTTTAGAAATAAGACAATAGGGCAAAATGTGGGGTCATAAACGGTGAATCAACAATATAAAACTATAACCGAGAAACTAATCAGGAACACTAATAATGGCCGTAATATGTCAGGGTTGCTGGTCCTTGACTTGCCTGAAACACCAACATTGGTAATTCTGGTTGGGGTTCAGAAGAAGATGGTCAAATAGCATCATTTCTTAGCTCAACTATCAGCTATCAACTATAGCATGGAGTACTGACATGTGCACTGTTACACCTGATGTCTAGGTGCCAACTTGCTCCCCCAAAACATACGTGTATGGTATCATCTTGGAGCAAAGGGCGTTACCGCAAAGACAACCGAAAAAAAAGAGCTCACTTAAGCCTCATTTTTTTCGGTTAAGCCTCATTTTTTTGGTGCATGTTGTAGTACACTGGGATTAAGGTGGTCAAACCTAGGCTTTACCTTCAATTGGACTATATATAACATGTTCTCTTCTACTACTTAATCTAGACTAGGCATGCAAAACCACCACAAGCAGTCAAGCAGCCGTATATGCAGCCGCAGAAACAAAAACTCTCATTTTTCAGATTTCCTCTTATCCCTCTACAAGAGGCAATGCAAATAGGCAGGGAGGTTTTGTAAGCGCAGGGTAGCTGAAACAAGCTCTTGATGATTCAAAAAAGGAACACTATGGAACTAATCTGAAACTGCACGAGGATATTCCATGTGCTGCTTATTGATTACCATGTGCTGCTTATTGATTAGAAATCATACGGTCTCTAAACAAAGAACACCAATACTGTACCACCTAATCGATTTTGGCGTTCTCCTGCCGCAAGAATTTTTAGGTCAGATTTAGAGCTTTAGGTGCCTGAAGTCACACAAGTGGAAGGGATAAGGAGGTCAATGCACGTACATGGTGTCCTGCCTTAGAAGGTGCAGCGCAGGGTGGCGCAGCACAGGATCCCCCAGCCGTCGCTCGCTTGGACAAAGAGAGGGAGGAGGAGGCAGAGGAGGGGGGGTGGGCAGCCAAGAAGGACTCCCAGGAGAAGCTTCCAGAATTAGATGAACATGAAGAAGACGCTTCTAGAATCATATGAACATCATGATACACTATGACAAACTGTCCACTTAGTACTATCTAGGAGGACTTTAAGCATCGTTGAGCGGTGAAGGTGAAAATTTTGCTGACCCATCATCATCCTGTAGTTTATTTGTGCCTCCTGCAACGGTAGTACTAAGTGGACCTGAAACACCTGGCACTGACGGTGGAGCATAACAACTACCAAAAGGAGGTTCCTGACCCGTCGCAACAGCATCCTCATGACAACTTTACAAATAACGAAGCATTGCTTTCTCCCACATGTTCATTTTCTTCGGCTTATCATGAGGGCCAACTATGATTTTCCCTTGCCCCTTTTTCCCTTACCGCGAGAGGAACGACGATCTCCCCCACCATCGTCACTACCTCCAGCAGCAAAAGCTATCTCTATGTACAAAAATTTATTTAGCTCATATCAGCAAATGACTAAACTATGAACAAATTCTATATTTTTCCCACAATTTACTTAGCTCAAACATAACACATAAATGAAATTTTCTTCATTGTAGCTTATTCTAAAAATGACTAATTACGTACCTCTATTTCATCTTATTATATCTATGTACCACAATTTATCTCGCTCACATTTGCCATAATTTATTTAGCTCATATTTGAAAAGTACTAAACTATGAAATTATTCCTGTAACCTCGTGTCAATTTCTTTGACTAATACGAAACTATTGCATACAAAAAATTGTAGCTTATTCTAAAAATCATAAATTACTCTACCTCTAAAGCATAAAACTTAGTATACTAACCATGTATCAAGGGAGGATGATATTTCTAACCTTTAGAACATTTGAACGAGTGAAATCTCCACGAAATGCTCTTCAATCCGGCTGCACCTCCCTTATGGCACCATGGATAGAACGAAACTCGAGCTGTGGTGAATGGCTTGGGCAAGAGGAAGAAGAAGACGGATTTATAGGAGGAAATTTAGTACCGATTGGGGGCACAACTGGTACTAAAGGG
>NC_028455.1:5559246-5567156 GCF_000263155.2 Setaria italica | reverse complement strand
TCTCCGCCTGGATTTTTTTTCCCGAGATGCTACACTCATGATCAGCACTTTCTCACTGATCAATCATCCCAAACCCATGATTTAGCCTTTAAATTCTCCAACTGGAGCTTCATTTATTGAAAATAACTGCAGCTTTAGCTTTCGCAGGTGGTTGTGCTGTGTGCTTCCTTCACCATGATGATTGATTATACCTTGGAAAGCCCAGGATGTGCCTGCAGATGCTCCAAGGCTGCCCAATCACTACTGTTGAAGGGACCTTTCCGTCCACTTTATCAGTACCAGCTAGTTCCCCAGGGCTCCTCCGTGACACCCTTTAGTACCAGTTGGTGTCTCCAACCGATACTAAAGCGGGTCACGGAGGAGCCCTGGGGAACTAGCTGGTACTGATAAAGTGGACGGAAAGGTCCCTTCAACAGTAGTGATTGGGCAGCCTTGGAGCATCTGCAGGCACATCCTGGGCTTTCCAAGGTATAATCAATCATCATGGTGAAGGAAGCACACAGCACAACCACCTGCGAAAGCTAAAGCTGCAGTTATTTTCAATAAATGAAGCTCCAGTTGGAGAATTTAAAGGCTAAATCATGGGTTTGGGATGATTGATCAGTGAGAAAGTGCTGATCATGAGTGTAGCATCTCGGGAAAAAAAATCCAGGCGGAGAAAGGCAAATTGGGCGGTATGTAGTGTAAAGTTGCAGTGATCCCACTTTGTACCAACTAATTACACCCTGAAAATGTTGCGCCAATTGGACTACTAGTCTTTTAAAATTGTGTCATGAGAAGATTTTACCTCTCAACTTTTTTTTTACCTTTGCAGTAGCCAATTGGCAACCCGAGTCGTTCTCTCTCTGACTGACCAACAAGATGCTGCTGGTTTTTTACTCAGTCAGCATGAGATCCCGTTCCCTTGAAAAGAAAACTTTAACTTGAGGTTGAGGGTACCGTTTGATGAGCTTGGACAGGCCAGAATCAAACATCTTGCAAGATGAAAAGAAGAAGGTAGATGTTGCCCAAAATCGTTGTAAATTACTTTAGGGAAAAAAGCAGAGAAGGTCCAGAGAGAACTGAATTTAGGCCTCCGCATGCCAAACCAGCATAGCCCATTTAAGTCACTCGCCAATCGCCACGATTAAATCAATCCCAAAAGCCTAACAACACTACAATAATGTGTGATTTGGCGTTGCCGCAGGATATAGTACAGTGCACGAGGAAGCTGTCCGCTCCTGCGAGCCGGTTTGATCCGCCCCATGTTCACCGAATCACCGCACAGAAGGCAAAAAACCATTAAAAAAGACAAATTGGTCCAAGAACTCCTGTTGGCTCTGCATGGCCTTGGTGGCGATGAATGTGTGGCCGGGTCGCTGATCGATCTGGTCCTGATCATAAGAGCAGTACATCACGCGATCAAGTCCAGCACCTCCTCCATGGTCAACTCGAGCCCGATCGCCTCCTCCATGGTCAGAATGCCCTGAAGAAAGTAGAAAAGAAGTATCGTACGCAAGTGAGAAGTGCGCTTGGGAAAACCCGTGTTGTAAGAACTATGTTCATTTTTCTTCTTAATGAAAAGATACGTAGCTTTTCTGCGTATTCTCGAAAAAAAAACAAGTGAGAAGTGCTGTGGTTATGTATGTGTCAATGTGCCTGTGAGATGAGAATTGTTAGATGAGAATTGTTGTGGTTATGGATGTGTTGGTGTGCCATGACCCATGTGAGATAAGTGCATGTTGCATGGTATATTGTGGCAAATCATCAGTGAGTAGCAAGCAGACTGCAAGGCAGTAGTGTAATGTATCTGTTACTTGTGTGCACATGCATGAGACGGTGAGAGCAACGTACCTGCAAAACAAGGCACCTCTTCAACACCTCAATGATCGTGTGTGGGGCTTTAGCCTCCGTGTAGCTATGACCACCCATCTCGATAGCACCACGACCACCGCAATCGACCATCCCGATAACACCTCTCCTCGATAGAATGGGTCCACCGGACATACCCTCCATACAAACACAGCTGAGCAAAACATGGTAGAGCTCGATACCCTGATGAGTACAAATGTAGCGAGTCCCCTCTGGCCTTCAAATAAACAAAATAATATAAATGCTGTCAACGTACAACTAGTATTAGACAGGCTAGAGATTTATAAGCAGCAACAATCGAAGAATACATACTGACGAGCCCGGGTGAGAGACTAGGGAGCCTTGAAAAGGTCACACCAGTCAAGAGGGCGTCCGGGTCGCAGTACCCGACCGAGATAACACTCTCCCCGACGGTGGCATCCTCCTCCGGTGCGAAGCGCAGTGGCGACACACACGTCAATCCCGCCACCCCGAGGACAGCGACGTCCATGACAATATCCCGGTAAATGATAGTTGCAGGTAGTTGCTCAACTCCCCTCGGAAACTTCGGCCTCCTCACGCACAACACATCTTCGTCCTCAAGATCCACTACGCCCATGCAGTGGCTAGAGGTCAGGACGAGATCACTTTTAACCACATGCTGGCAGCTGATAGACAAACAATTTAACCACATGCTGGCCGTGTGCATTGGGCGTGCTTCACCTCCCACGCAGACTATAAGTGTATTTTGGATTCCTGAACCCTCCAATTCCTAATCAATCTTACTTCTTGCCCAAGTAGCTAATGACACTGACTACGAACTCTCATCTTCCTTCCCCTTTCTAAATCCACAGGGAGTTGCTCTTGGCTCTGAACAAGCAAAAGCTACATAGACATGAGCTTTGGCGGGTGCTACTTCCTACTCCTCCCTTTTATCATTTCTTGAGGCGGCGATCTCTTGTCTTATGAATGGCTTACGTACCAACCACCTGCAATTTATATACAACCCCAAGGTATATGTGCAGATAAATTTCATTTGCTGTTTTAAGTCTCCTCTGCTTTAAGTCTCATGATGATGAGCAGGCAGACGATGAGCACGGATCCTCTGCTTTAAGTCTCATGATGATGATGATACACGCTGTCAGTTGGTTGTCTTGTTTCAGTGCCAAAATTAATACTGCACCCAACCCTTATCAAACAGTTTGTAACAAATGTCCAATTGCATCACTCGATGAACCATCACATATTCATATCTCTCTGACCAAACTAAAGTGTGCTTCCTTCGATGCTCACGCTTGTCTTATTCCTTTCTTTTCTAATATCAGTATAATTGTCGTACTGGGGTAGTATATAATGATGCTGTAAATTAAGACTTGCGAACTTCATATTATTGAAGTACTTGTATCTGTATTTTTTTTTGCGATTTTTTCTTGTCAGTCTTCTGATCAGCATCAGCTTCCACTCTCGCGTTCGTCTTCAAAAGAAGTAGAACAACATTTATAGATGATCCACAGCCTCCCCTGTGGTCTCTCATGCTGCTGAAGCACCTCCTCCTGTGCCCATGGAAGCGCCTGCTTCAGTTCCATCTCAAAGTTGACTGATGAACGAATGTGGGGCTGTCATAGCTTTTCAACACTGACTGATGAGATGAGAAACATACTATAAAGTAAGTGAATTTCTTGCCGTCATCATCGTCCAGGACTCAGTAGATCTGCTCTGCTCCCTGAACCTTTAGTCACGCTTTCATTTTGTTTTTCATGTCGTCCTGCCAATTGACCGTACGAAAGTCAGTATGTCTGAAACTGGATTGGTGGTTCATAATTAGCATGACAATCTTGGCCCATCAGTAGGTGAATATGGACGCAATGCATCTCCGCATCCTAGACTCCAATGCAACTCCAAGAAGTGTGCTCGCATATATAATAGCACGAGGAAGTGGGCTATATATAAGTATCACTGCTCCTTACCGGCCTACCTCTCTCCTTAAGAATGAAAGATACACCAACCGCCTGCCGAGAGACACCATTGGAGTCGTTGTGCTACTGTCCCATATTGTCGCTGTGGAGAGCTGAGGAAAGGAAGGGAAACCGATCGACAGCAGCTTGCACTTGCCTGAGCATGCATATTCTGTTCTTTTTTGGGGTACCTGTTGTGCTAGCGAGTTTTTTTTGGGTACCTGTTGTGCTAATAGAAATGAACACTGCACGCAGAAGAGGTCTATTTCTGATCCTTGTTTAGTCTGTTCTGTGCTTTCATTCTCATCATGTATTCCCCAAGTGATTGCAGCACTAAATTTCTATGGAATTACGGGAAATTAAACTAAGAGCTGGTATCAAACACAAAATAATTTTCACTCCAAATAATAGAACTTTACCTGAGATCACACACTTCTAGCATTGACAGTAGGACCTGTGGTGTATCTGCTACTTCTTAGTGTACTGATGACCCATTGAGAGCCAGTTGGGCGTTTGGTACGTCTTGTGCACATACAGATGGTGAAAGGACGCCCTGACGTTCAACAAACTGAAAATTCTTCTCTACAAATATGTTGAAGACGTGGTTGACTTGCAAGTAGTTTGTCATGGGAGAATGTTCAGGACAGCACCTTCTTCCTACAACATGAATGAGATTCTCATACTTTTGGATGGAACCGGAGAAAGAGTAAGATTTTTTTCCCAACATCATTACAGAGAGGTACCGAAAACAACTTGAGAGACCAAAGATTTTGATCAAACCGTACTACTTACTATTCATCATACCATCAATCGACTTTCAGATTTGTGCCGGAACTTTGTCGGGTGAAAGATATTACCTTGAGGCGTTGGTGCCTCGCCGCATCTGGGAGCTCGCGTCCTAGAAGCATGGCCGTGGCGTGCTGCTGATGTGCTTACCCTGCTCTCGCTGGAGGCAAGAATGGAGAGAGTTGGGAGGGATCGAACTTGCTCTGCTGTGGTTGTTGTTGCTCTGGTGGGGTTGATTAGGAAGAGACGAGGAGTAGAATTGCTTGGTGGTGGCTGATTCAAGTCTTGGGGAGAAAAGTTGTGGGCTATGGCTTGGGATTTGGCCAATAGCAGCAGGAGGATCCGATCGCATTGGGGTTTTCTGGTGCTTTACGTTAGGGGGCGGAGAGAGTAAGATGTGGTTTGCGGTTGCTTCTTGATCATTGGTACTGGCATGTGCTTGGTCTGCGCTGATTGGAAGGAAGGGAAGCGGATAAGCTGCAACAGCATGCCTCTTGTTCGTGGGAGGAGAAGCAAGGAGAAGAGAAAGAGGAGCTTGAGCTCTGGTGGCTTGCGGTGGAAGAAGAGAGTAGTTGAGGAGTGACGGCGGCAGGGAGATCATTCTTGCAAACTCTTCTATTCTTACGAATGCGTTTAGTGAGGTCAGCACCGCCCCTCTTAGCTTTCCGCATCTTTTTCAAGACTGGAGCAGAACTTTCTTTTAGAAGTAAAACAATAGGGCAAAATATGGGGCCATAAACGGTGAACCAACAATATAAAACTATAACCGAGCAACTAATCAGGAACACTAATAATGGCCGTAATATGTCAGGGTTGCTGATCCTTAACTTGCCTGAAACACCAACATTAATAATAATTTTGGTTGGGCTTCCAGAAGAAGGTGGTCAGATAGCATCATTTCTTAGCTCAACTATCAGCTATCAACTATAGCATGGAGTATTGACACGTGCACTGTTACACCTGATGTCTAGGTGGCAACTTGCTCCCCCAAAATATACGTGTATGGTATCATCTTGGAGCAAAGGGCGTTACCACAAAGACAACCGAAAGAAAAGAGCTCACTTAAGCCTCATTTTTTTCACGTAAGCCTCATTTTTTTTTGGTGCATGTTGTAGTACACTGGGATTAAGGTAGTCAAACCTAGGCTTTACCTTCAATTGGATTATATATAACATGTTCTCTTCTACTACTTAATCTAGACCAGGCATGCAAAACCACCACAAGCAGTCAAGCAGCCGTATATGCAGCCGCAGAAACAAAAACTCTCATTTTTAAGATTTCCTCTTATCCCTCTATAAGAGGCAATGCAAATAGGCAGGGAGGTTTTGTAACATAAAAGGCGCGCAGGGTAGCTGAAACAAGGTCTTGATGATTCAAAAAAGGAACACTATGGAACTAATCTGAAACTGCGCGAGGATATTCCATGTGCTGCTGTTACTCTGGTAGTGCTGCTTATTGATTAGAAATCATACAGTTTCTAAACAAAGAACACCAATACTGTACCACCTAATCGATTTCGGCGTTCTCCTTTCAGATTTAGAGCTTTAGGTGCCTGAAGTCACACAAGTGGAAGGGATAAGGAGGTCAATGCACGTACATGGTGTCCTGCCTTAGAAGGTGCAGCGCAGGGTGGCGCAGCACAGGATCCCCCAGCCGTCGCTCGCTTGGACAAAGAGAGGGAGGAGGAGGCAGAGGAGGGGGGGTGGGCAGCCAAGAAGGACTCCCAGGAGAAGCTTCCAGAATTAGATGAACATGAAGAAGACGCTTCTAGAATCATATGAACATCATGATACACTATGACAAACTGTCCACTTAGTACTATCTAGGAGGACTTTAAGCATCGTTGAGCGGTGAAGGTGAAAATTTTGCTGACCCATCATCATCCTGTAGTTTATTTGTGCCTCGTGCAACGATAGTACTAAGTGGATCTGAAACACCCGGCACTGGCGGTGGAGCATAACAACCACCAAAAGGAGGTTCCTGACCCGCCGCAACAGCATCCTCATGATATTTTTTCAAATAACGAAGCATTGCTTTCTCCCGCATGTTCATTTTCTTCGGCTTATCATGAGGGCCAACTATGGTTTTCCCTTGCCGTGAGAGGAACGACGATCGCCCCCACCATCGTCACTACCTCCAGCAGCAGAAGCCATCTCTATGTACCAAAATTTATTTAGCTCATATCTGCAAATGACTAAACTATGAACAAATTCTATATTTTTCCCACAATTTACTTAGCTCAAACATAACACATAAATGAAATTTTCTTCATTGTAGCTTATTCTAAAAATGAGTAATTACGTACCTCTATTTCATCTTATTATATCTATGTACCACAATTTATCTCGCTCACATTTGTCATAATTTATTTAGCTCATATTTGAAAAGTACTAAACTATGAAATTATTCCTGTAACCTCGTGTCAATTTCTTTGACTAATACGAAACTATTGCATACAAAAAATTGTAGCTTATTCTAAAAATCATAAATTACTCTACCTCTAAAGCATAAAACTTAGTATACTAACCATGTATCAAGGGAGGATGATATTTCTAACCTTTAGAACATTTGAACGAGTGAAATCTCCACGAAATGCTCTTCAATCCGGCTGCACCTCCCTTATGGCACCATGGATAGAACGAAACTCGAGCTGTGGTGAATGGCTCGGGCAAGAGGAAGAAGAAGGCGGATTTATAGTAGGAAATTTAGTACCTCTGGTACTAAAGGGTGCACATTAGGGGGTGTGTGGGAACACCGTGCTAAACTTTAACACCTGTCACATCGGATGTTTGGATACTAATTAGGAGTATTAAACATAGTCTAATTACAAAACTAATTGCACAGATGGAGTCTAATTCGCGAGATGAATCTATTAAGCCTAATTAGTCCATAATTTGACAATGTGGTGCTACAGTAACCATTTGCTAATGATGGATTAATTAGCCTTAATAGATTCGTCTCGCGAATTAGACTCCATCTGTACATTAGTTTTGTAATTAGTTCATGTTTAGTCCTTCTAATTAGCATCCGAATATCCGATGTGACCTTGCTAAAGTTTAGCACCTCGTATCCAAACTCCCCCTTAGTACCGGTTGGTGCCCCACCCGGTACTAATATACCACTTTAGTACCGGGTGGGGGTACTAACCGGTACTAATGTGCATCCTTTAGTACCAGTTGGTGCCTCCAACCGATACTAAGGGTGTGTTTGGTTGGGCTGTGGCTTTTGGAAAAGCTGCTGTGAGCTGTGGGCTGTGGAAAAGCAGCTGTGAGAAAGCAACTGTGGGAAAAGCAGAAGACCGTTTGGTTAGAGGAGCTGTGAAACTGTAGGCTGTGTAAG
>NC_028455.1:5528549-5542044 GCF_000263155.2 Setaria italica | reverse complement strand
TGATTTTGTGTTGTAATTGTACCTGACAACATAAAACAATTAAATTAGTGTAAATAATTTACCCTAAACAAGTGTTCTAAATTATAAAAAAAATAGTTCATACATACCACTATATGCTCCTGGTCATTCACCAGGAGCAGGGGCAGGAGCCGGCGATGGGGGCGCCGGCGATGGGGCGCCCTCCTGTTCAAGGGGGCGGCGGACGGCCGGGGGGCGCTGGGGCCGACGGTGGCGGGCGGTCAAGGGGCGACGCGGGCCCAGCAGCTGGCGGCGGTCGTCGGGGGCTCCAGGGGAGGCGGCGGCCGTCGGGGGCGGCGATGGAGCCCGGCGGCCAGGGCCGACGCCGGGCGTCGGGAGGCGCCGATGGGGGCCTGGCAGCGGGCGTCGGGAGGCGGCCGTAAGGGGGCCGGCGGCGAGCCTCACGGGGGGCGGCGGCGAGAGCCCAGCGGCAGGCGTTACGGGGCGGCGGCGAGTGTCGGGGAGGCGGCGACGGGCGTCAGATGGGGGCCGGTGACGGCGTTACGGTGACGGCGGCCCGGCGATGGGGGCCGGTGACGGCGTCACGGGGTCGGCGGCGGGGCCTCAACGATGGGGGTGGCGGCGCGAGGCCCGGCGGCCAGGGGCGGCGGCGCGAGGCCCGGCGGCCAGGGGAGGAAGGCCAGCGGCCAGGGGAGGCGGACGGCCGGCCGGCGGCCAGGGGAGGAAGGCCGGCGGCAGGGGAGGCGGACGGCCCGCCGGCGGCCAGGGGAGGCAGACGGCCGGCCGGCGGTCAGGGGAGGAAGGCCGGCGGGCGACGGGTGGGGAGATGCGCTGTGCAGGTGAACGGAGGAGAGGAGAGGTCTGTGCGTGCGGGAGAGAAAAATTAGATGAAAGGGTACATCATAACCAGTGGCAGGTGGGTAATTTTTTACCCCAAAAGCACTTGAAAGCAGGAGGAAGGTGCTTTTGATTTTGTACTAGAGCAAAAGTAGCTTTTGGGCAAAAGCTCGTAGAGCTTTTAGGCCCTTTGGTTGGCTTTTGGCTTTTGCAAAAGCAAAAGCAGGTTGGAAAGCCCAACCAAAGGGAGCCTAAAGCGGGTCACGGGGCAGCCCTGGGGAACTAGCCGGTACTAATGAAGTGGACGGAAAGGTCCATTCAACGGTAGTGATTGGGCAGCCTTGGAGCATCTGCAGGCACATCCTGGGCTTTGCAAGGTACAATCAATCATCATGGTGAAGGAAGCACACAGCACAACCACCTGCGAAAGCTAAAGCTGCAGTTATTTTCAATAAATGAAGCTCCAGTTGGAGAATTTAAAGGCTAAATCATGGGTTTGGGATGATTGATCAGTGAGAAAGTGCTGATCATGAGTGTAGCATCTCGGAAAAAAAATCCAGGCGGAGAAAGGCAAATTGGGCGGTATGTAGTGTAAAGTTGCAGTAATCCCACTTTGTACCAACTAATTACACCCAGAAAATGTTGCGCCAATTGGACTACTAGTCTTTTAAAATTGTGTCATGAGAAGATTTTACCTCTCAACTTTTTTTTACCTTTGCAGTAGCCAATTGGCAACCCGAGTCGTTCTCTCTTGACTGACCAACAAGATGCTGCTGGTTTTTTACTCAGTCAGCATGAGGTCTCGATCCCTTGAAAAGAAAACTTTAACTTGAGGTTGAGGGTACCGTTTGATGAGCTTGGACAGGCCAGAATCAAACATCTTGCAAGATGAAAAGAAGAAGGTAGATGTTGCCCAAAATCGTTGTAAATTACTTTAGGGAAAAAAAGCAGAGAAGGTCCAGAGAGAACTGAATTTAGGCCTCCGCATGCCAAACCAGCACAGCCCATTTAAGTCACTCGCCAATCGCCACGATTAAATCAATCCAAAAAGCCTAACAACACTACAATCATGTGTGATTTGGCGTTGCCGCAGGATATAGTACAGTACACGAGGAAGCTGTCCGCTCCTGCGAGCCGGTTTGATCCACCCCATGTTCAACGAATCACCGCACAGAAGGCAAAATAACCATTAAAAAAGACAAACTGGTCCAAGAACTCCTGTTGGCTCTGCATGGCCTTGGTGGCGATGAATGTGTGGCCGGGTCGCTGATCGATCTGGTCCTGGTCATAAGAGCAGTACATCACGCGATCAAGTCCAGCACCTCCTCCATGGTCAACTCGAGCCCGATCGCCTCCTCCATGGTCAGAATGCCCTGAAGAAAGTAGAAAAGAAGTATCGTACACAAGTGAGAAGTGCGCTTGGGAAAACCCGTGTTGTAAGAACTATGTTCATTTTTCTTCTTAATGAAAAGATACGTAGCTTTTCTACGTATTCTCGAAAAAAAAACAAGTGAGAAGTGCTGTGGTTATGTATGTGTCAATGTGCCTGTGAGATGAGAATTGTTAGATGAGAATTGTTGTGGTTATGGATGTGTTGGTGTGCCATGACCCATGTGAGATAAGTGCATGTTGCATGGTATATTGTGGCAAATCATCAGTGAGTAGCAAGCAGACTGCAAGGCAGTAGTGTAATGTATCTGTTACTTGTGTGCACATGCATGAGACGGTGAGAGCAACGTACCTGCAAAACAAGGCACCTCTTCAACACCTCAATGATCGTGTGTGGGGCTTTAGCCTCCGTGTAGCTATGACCACCCATCTCGATAGCACCACGACCACCGCAATCGACCATCCCGATAACACCTCTCCTCGATAGAATGGGTCCACCGGACATACCCTCCATACAAACACAGCTGAGCAAAACATGGTAGAGCTCGATACCCTGATGAGTACAAATGTAGCGAGTCCCCTCTGGCCTTCAAATAAACAAAATAATATAAATGCTGTCAACATACAACTAGTAGTAGCATTAGACAGGCTAGAGATTTATAAGCAGCAACAATAGAAGAATACATACCTGACGAGCCCGGGTGAGAGACTAGGGAGCCTTGAAAAGGTCACACCAGTCAACAGGGCGTCCGGGTCGCAGTACCCGACCGAGATAACACTCTCCCCGACGGTGGCATCCTCCTCCGGTGCGAAGCGCAGTGGCGACACGCACGTCAATCCCGCCACCCTGAGGACAGCGACGTCCATGACAATATCCCGGTAAATGATAGTTGCAGGTAGTTGCTCAACTCCCCTCGGAAACTTCGGCCTCCTCACGCACAACACATCTTCGTCCTCAAGATCCACTACGCCCATGCAGTGGCTAGAGGCCAGGACGAGATCACTTTTAACCACGAAGCTGGATCCTGACTCAACCTTTCCGTTTGCCCTGAACACGAGGACAGCGACGACGCTCTTCCTAGCAGCCATCGCCCTGGAGTAAGCCATCCAGTCGGGGTTCGTCTTTGACAACCTGTAAAAACGTCCTGATCAAAAACTCTACTACAAATTCCAACATGCTGGCAGCTGTATAAAACGGAAAGGGGTGGCCCTGAAGAAGGGAAGGCATGTACAACAATTTATTCTGCAAATAGTGCAAGTCACATACAGACAGCGAAATAGACAACCTATACAGTGATCGGTGTATTAAGTCATCTGCAAACTATTTAATTCATTCATGGACATGCAAATAATGGTGATCAAGTGTAAATTGGATTTTTGTATACCATTTTATTACTTGCACGAGAGAATGCACAGTCGATTCAAATAAAGTCACATGAACTACTTCGAGAAGCATAATATAATATTTATTAGAGCATTACGGTATGGGTTCACGGCATGATGTAGTGTAGGTGCAAGCATTACGGATCATTCCATCTACATCAAAATGACATCTCCAACCTTATAGTACAGCTAGCATTGGCTGGTGGGTGTGCAAACCGGACATATATTCAGATAATGATCCAGTAGCAAGAAATCAATAGAATGGAAAGCAAAATAAACAAGCAAACAAAAAAAGTTTCTATGTAATGAAATGTCTGGATCATCGACAACTAAAGTAAGAAGTCTGCCGTAGTTGACTGCTGATAGACTGAAACCATTTACAAGTGATACGTGACATTATCTGAAAAACTGAACTATGCCAATACACGTCTTGTTTAACTGAATACAGGTTACCACTGAACAAAGATTAACTGAATACACCACCCCTTCTTCAGAACTAGCACGTACGGTGGAGGCTGCCGGTGAAGCTATGGAACTGCATAGCTATGGAATACACGTCCATGGGCTGCATCCCACCATGCCTATGGAACTGGAAGCCGCCGGTGAAGCTTTGGCTCCCGTCGGTGGAGGGAGCCACAACGCCATAAGCACCCCGGGACATAACCAGCATATAGTAGAGCCGGCTGTCACCGCAGCGCGCCGCCGAGGACAGGTCCAGCCCCGGAGCTGGAACGCTGCGCCCTTGCTAACTCAAGCCGCTCTCGCCGTACCCTTCCGCTACCGCTCTGTCGCTTCCTTCCGCGGTTCCGCCCACCCGTCGACGCCGCATCCAGCAGCTGATGCGCCGCCGCACCGCCGCCTCGTGCTGCTCTTGCCCCATGGTTTGCCGCAGTGACTGGATGAGGAAGGGAGGAAGTAGGCAAAGAGACCGGGAATTTTGCCTCGTCTCTGCTGGTTTCCCCTGCCAAATCGCGCGCGCCCGCTCAAGATCAGCCGCCGCCGCTGTCCAGAGAAGACGACCCGTACAACGCGCCTGCACCTTCTTGGAGCACTCGGGTCTCTCTCTTCAATTAAAACCGTACACGTCAGCTTGTATTTGTATACGTGGCGCTATACAGACGGGTGCCATCTCTCCGCTGTTCATGGCCTTAGGCATTTCTACAAGCACATTGCAGTCACGGTAGGCCACTTGCCACAGCCCACAGCCACCTCCTCATCCCCATTGGCTACCTCTCCACGTCCAGCAGCCCAGCAACACCGTACCCAGAGCAGCAAGAGCAGCACCCCATGGCGGATGTGGAGGAGGCCATCTCTCTCTGTAATGTTGTTTCCTTCACTCACCGTGCACACCATGAGAGAGCTGCTAAACACTTGGCCCAACAATGCACGGTACACCCTCTCCTCTTGGTCTTCCTCGTTGTTCTCTGCTTCGCCAGTTCATTAGCCTCTCTACAGTTTGGCAAGGCGGCGTCGGGAAAGGCTTGGAGCTTCATGCGCTGTCGGCGCCGTAAAACGACGCGTAAACGATCGTCGCCTGCCACGCGCTTGAACCTAGTCGTGCGGCCCCGGTCGCCGGCGCGCTCGGCATCATCTTCGGCCCTCGCCCTGGCCCCGCGGCCACCGGCTCCTGCAAGATCCAGTCGCGCCGCCGTTCGGTACGCGGCCCCGTAGGCGCATATCCAACTACTAAACCAATTAGAACGGGTTTTCAAGGAAAACAAGGATTTTGGAGGGTGGAAGCACCTCCCCCAACCGCCTCGCCGTCGGCGAGTTACAAGCTGCTAGCCGGCCGGCAAGCCAGGTGGGGAGGGGAAAAACATATTTTTTTCTTTTTAATTTGGTTCTCGGGTTCTCCCTCTCATAGGACCCGGCTCCCGGGGTTCCCTCGACCAACAAGATGCTGCTGGTTTTTTACTCAGTCAGCATGAGGTCTCGATCCCTTGAAAAGAAAACTTTAACTTGAGGTTGAGGGTACCGTTTGATGAGCTTGGACAGGCCAGAATCAAACATCTTGCAAGATGAAAAGAAGAAGGTAGATGTTGCCCAAAATCGTTGTAAATTACTTTAGGGAAAAAAAGCAGAGAAGGTCCAGAGAGAACTGAATTTAGGCCTCCGCATGCCAAACCAGCACAGCCCATTTAAGTCACTCGCCAATCGCCACGATTAAATCAATCCAAAAAGCCTAACAACACTACAATCATGTGTGATTTGGCGTTGCCGCAGGATATAGTACAGTACACGAGGAAGCTGTCCGCTCCTGCGAGCCGGTTTGATCCACCCCATGTTCAACGAATCACCGCACAGAAGGCAAAATAACCATTAAAAAAGACAAACTGGTCCAAGAACTCCTGTTGGCTCTGCATGGCCTTGGTGGCGATGAATGTGTGGCCGGGTCGCTGATCGATCTGGTCCTGGTCATAAGAGCAGTACATCACGCGATCAAGTCCAGCACCTCCTCCATGGTCAACTCGAGCCCGATCGCCTCCTCCATGGTCAGAATGCCCTGAAGAAAGTAGAAAAGAAGTATCGTACACAAGTGAGAAGTGCGCTTGGGAAAACCCGTGTTGTAAGAACTATGTTCATTTTTCTTCTTAATGAAAAGATACGTAGCTTTTCTACGTATTCTCGAAAAAAAAACAAGTGAGAAGTGCTGTGGTTATGTATGTGTCAATGTGCCTGTGAGATGAGAATTGTTAGATGAGAATTGTTGTGGTTATGGATGTGTTGGTGTGCCATGACCCATGTGAGATAAGTGCATGTTGCATGGTATATTGTGGCAAATCATCAGTGAGTAGCAAGCAGACTGCAAGGCAGTAGTGTAATGTATCTGTTACTTGTGTGCACATGCATGAGACGGTGAGAGCAACGTACCTGCAAAACAAGGCACCTCTTCAACACCTCAATGATCGTGTGTGGGGCTTTAGCCTCCGTGTAGCTATGACCACCCATCTCGATAGCACCACGACCACCGCTATTGACCATCCCGATAACACCTCTCCTCGATAGAATGGGTCCACCGGACATACCCTCCATACAAACACAGCTGAGCAAAACATGGTAGAGCTCGATACCCTGATGAGTACAAATGTAGCGAGTCCCCTCTGGCCTTCAAATAAACAAAATAATATAAATGCTATCAACATACAACTAGTAGTAGCATTAGACAGGCTAGAGATTTATAAGCAGCAACAATAGAAGAATACATACCTGACGAGCCCGGGTGAGAGACTAGGGAGCCTTGAAAAGGTCACACCAGTCAACAGGGCGTCCGGGTCGCAGTACCCGACCGAGATAACACTCTCCCCGACGGTGGCATCCTCCTCCGGTGCGAAGCGCAGTGGCGACACGCACGTCAATCCCGCCACCCTGAGGACAGCGACGTCCATGACAATATCCCGGTAAATGATAGTTGCAGGTAGTTGCTCAACTCCCCTCGGAAACTTCGGCCTCCTCACGCACAACACATCTTCGTCCTCAAGATCCACTACGCCCATGCAGTGGCTAGAGGCCAGGACGAGATCACTTTTAACCACGAAGCCGGATCCTGACTCAACCTTTCCGTTTGCCCTGAACACGAGGACAGCGACGGCGCTCTTCCTAGCAGCCATTGCCCTGGAGTAAGCCATCCAGTCGGGGTTCGTCTTCGACAACCTGTAAAAACGTCCTGATCAAAAACTCTACTACAAATTCCAACATGCTGGCAGCTGTATAAAACGGAAAGGGGTGGCCCTGAAGAAGGGAAGGCATGTACAATAATTTAGTCTGCAAATAGTGCAAGTCACATACAGACAGCGAAATAGACAACCTATACAGTGATCGGTGTATTAAGTCATCTGCAAACTATTTAATTCATTCATGGACATGCAAATAATGGTGATCAAGTGTAAATTGGATTTTTGTATACCATTTTATTACTTGCACGAGAGAATGCTCAGTCGATTCAAATAAAGTCACATGAACTACTTCGAGAAGCATAATATAATATTTATTAGAGCATTACGCTATGGGTTCACGGCATGATAGTGTAGGTGCAAGCATTACGGATCATTCCATCTACATCAAAATGACATCTCCAACCTTATAGTACAGCTAGCATTGGCTGGTGGGTGTGCAAACCGGACATATATTCAGATAATGATCCAGTAGCAAGAAATCAATAGAATGGAAAGCAAAATAAACAAGCAAACAAACAAGTTTCTATGTAATGAAATGTCTGGATCATCGACAACTAAAGTAAGAAGTCTGCCGCTGTCCGGAGAAGACGACCCGTACAACGCGCCTGCACCTTCTTGGAGCAGTCGGGTCTCTCTCTTCAATTAAAACCGTACACGTCAGCTTGTATTTGTATACGTGGCGCTATACAGACGGGTGCCGTCTCTCCGCTGTTCATGGCCTTAGGCATTTCTACAAGCACATTGCAGTCACGGTAGGCCACTTGCCACAGCCCAGAGCCACCTCCTCATCCCCATGGGCTACCTCTCCACGTCCAGCAGCCCAGCAACACCGTACCCAGAGCAGCAAAGCAGCACCCCATGGCGGATGTGGAGGAGGCCATCTCTCTCTCTGTATGTTGTTTCCTTTTATCCCGGTTGGTAAGAGCCTTTTATCCCGATTTGTAATACCAACCGGGATAAAAGGGTTTTGTAATACCAACCGGGATAAAGGGGGGGTCTTTTATCTCGGTTGGTGTTTCAAACCGGGATAAAAAGGTCCCAACGAGGTGACTGGAAGGTGATTGGAAGAGGATTAAATCCTCGAACTCTTTTATCCCGGTTTGTAATACCAACCGGGATAAAAGGGGGTCTTTTATCCCGGTTGGTGTTTCCAACCGGGATAAAAGGGTCCCCCATGAGTTAATACAAAAGGATAGCATCCCCTACATACTCAGATGTGGTGTGTAGGTGGGATGGCAAGGAAGCTACGCGCGAGGCTGGAGGTTGTGGGTTCGAATCCCACGAACCGCGCACACGCATATTTCGCGTGAAAAAATCGCGTGACTCCGGGAGGAAGCGCTAGCGAGCAAGGCCACAAACGTCAAGATGCTGCCGCGATATAGAGCGCGGAGGAGGGTGGGGGTCGGGGCAGGGGCGGGGGCGGGGCGGTTTTATCTGTTCCTGTTCCGTCTCCGCATGGTGAAGGATCGGACGTCGGCTGCGGCTGCAAGCTCCTCCCCCTCGGCGGGCGGCGGCAGCTGAATGGGTGGGTGGATAGGGCAGAAGCTACCTTTTTCCCCTTCAGGGAAGAAGGAATCTGGCATGGAGGGCCACACGCCAGAGAGAAAACTCGGAAAGTTTAGTCCGTGTCATGTCCAATATTCGGAGCCTTTATCCCGGATGGATTTTTGGGATATTTGCACCCTACCAACTGGGACTAAAGCTCAATTCTTTACTAGTGTAGCCGGTCGGCAAGCCGGGTGGGGAGGGGAAAACATATTTCTTTTTCTTTTTAATTTGGTTCTCCGGTTCCCCCTCTCACAGGACCCAGCCCCCGAGGTTCCTTCGACCTCCCGCTGCCGTGTGCCGTGCGCCACGAGATCAGCGCAAGCTCCGGGAGGAAGCGCTAGCGAGCAAGGCCGCAAACGACAAGATGCTGCCGCGATATAGAGCGCGGAGGAGGGTGGGGGTCGGGGCAGGGGCGGGGGCGGGGCGGTTTTATCTGTTCCTATTCCATCTCCGCATGGTGAAGGATCGGACATCGGCTGCGGCTGCAAGCTCCTCCCTCTCGGCGGGCGGTGGCGGCTGAATGGGTGGGTGGATAGGGGGCGCTAGCCGGCTGGGGGAGAAAATTGAACAAAGCCCTCTTCTGAGCGCATGTGAAGGGAGAGCGCGTGGGTGACGTTGCGAAGCAGGAGCTACCTTTTTCCCCTTCGGGGAAGAAGGAATTTGGCATGGAGGGCCACACGCGAGTGAGAAAACTCGGAAAGTTTAGTCCGTGTCATGTCCAATATTCGGAGCCTTTATCCCGGATGGATTTTCGGGATATTTGCACCCTACCAACCGGGACTAAAGCTCAATTCTCTACTAGTGTAGCCGGCCGGCAAGCCGGGTGGGGAGGGAAAAACATATTTCTTTTTCTTTTTAATTTAGTTCTCCGGTTCTCCCTCTCACAGGACCTAGCCCCCGAGGTTCCTTCGACCTCCCGCTGCCGTGTGCCGTGCGCCACGAGATCAGCGCAAGCTCCGGGAGGAAGCGCTAGCGAGCAAGGCCGCAAACGGAAAGATGCTGCCGCGATATAGAGCGCGGAGGAGGGTGGGGGTCGGGGCAGGGGCGGGGGCGGGGCGGTTTTATCTGTTCCTGTTCCGTCTCCGCATGGTGAAGGATCGGACGTCGGCTGCGGCTACAAGCTCCTCCCCCTCGGTGGGCGGCGGCGGCTGAATGGGTGGGTGGATAGGGGGCGCTAGCCGGCTGGGGGAGAAAATTTAACAAAGCCCTGTTCTGAGCGCATGTGAGGGGAGAGCGCGTGGGTGACGTTGCGAAGCAGAAGCTACCTTTTTCCCCTTTGGGGAAGAAGGAATCTGGCATGGAGGGCCACACGCCAGTGAGAAAACTTAGAAAGTTTAGTCCGTGTCATGTCCAATATTCGGAGCCTTTATCCTGGATGGATTTTCGGGATATTTGCACCCTACCAACCGGGACTAAAGCTCAATTCTCTACTAGTGTAGCCGGCCGGCAAGCCGGGTGGGGAGGGAAAAACATATTTCTTTTTCTTTTTAATTTAGTTCTCCGGTTCTCCCTCTCACAGGACCTAGCCCCCGAGGTTCCTTCGACCTCCCGCTGCCGTGTGCCGTGCGCCACGAGATCAGCGCAAGCTCCGGGAGGAAGCGCTAGCGAGCAAGGCCGCAAACGGAAAGATGCTGCCGCGATATAGAGCGCGGAGGAGGGTGGGGGTCGGGGCAGGGGTGGGGGCGGGGCGGTTTTATCTGTTCCTGTTCCGTCTCCGCATGGTGAAGGATCGGACGTCGGCTGCGGCTACAAGCTCCTCCCCCTCGGTGGGCGGCGGCGGCTGAATGGGTGGGTGGATAGGGGGCGCTAGCCGGCTGGGGGAGAAAATTTAACAAAGCCCTGTTCTGAGCGCATGTGAGGGGAGAGCGCGTGGGTGACGTTGCGAAGCAGAAGCTACCTTGTTCCCCTTCGGGGAAGAAGGAATCTGGCATGGACGGCCACACGACAGTGAGAAAACTCGGAAAGTTTAGTCCGTGTCATGTCCAACCCCACCCTTTTGTCCCGGTTGGTTTATCCCGGATGGATTTTTGGGATATTTGCACCCTACCAACCGGGACTAAAGCCCAATTCTCTACTAGTGTAGCCGGCCGGCAAGCCGGGTGGGGAGGGGAAAAACATATTTCTTTTTCTTTTTAATTTGGTTCTCCGGTTCTCCCTCTCACAGGACCCAGCCCCCAGGGTTCCTTCGACCTCCCGCTGCCGTGTGCCGTGCGCCATGAGATCAGCGCAAGCTCCGGGAGGAAGCGCTAGCGAGCAAGGCCGCAAACGGCAAGATGCTGCCGCGATATAGAGCGCGGAGGAGGGTGGGGGTCGGGGCAGGGGCGGGGGCGGGGCGGTTTTATCTATTCCTGTTCCATCTCCGCATGGTGAAGGATCGGACGTCGTCTGCGGCTGCAAGCTCCTCCCCCTCGGCGGGCGGCGGTGGCTGAATAGGTGGGTGGATAGGGGGCGCTCGCCGGCTGGGGGCGAAAATTTAACGAAGCCCTGTTCTGAGCGCATGTGAGGGGAGAGCGTGTGGGTGACGTTGCGAAGCAGAAGCTACCTTTTTCCCCTTCGGGGAAGAAGGAATCTGGCATGGAGGGCCACACGACAGTGAGAAAACTCGGAAAGTTTAGTCCGTGTCATGTCCAATATTCGGAGCCTTTATCCCGGATGGATTTTCGGGATATTTGCACCCTACCAACCGGGACTAAAGCCCAATTCTCTACTAGTGTAGCCGACCGGCAAGCCGGGTGGGGAGGGGAAAAACATATTTCTTTTTCTTTTTAATTTGGTTCTCCGGTTCTCCCTCTCACAGGACCCAGCCCCCGGGGTTCCTTCGACCTCCCGCTGTCGTGTGCCGTGCGCCACGAGATCAGCGCAAGCTCCGGGAGGAAGCGCAGGGATACGCTAGCGAGCAAGGCCGCAAACGGCAAGATGCTGCCGCAATATAGAGCACGGAGGAGGGTGGGGGTCGGGGCAGGGGCGGAGGCGGGGCGGTTTTATCTGTTCCTGTTCCGTCTCCGCATGGTGAAGGATCGGACGTCGGCTGCTGCTGCAAGCTCCTCCCCCTCGGCGGGCGGCGGCGATGGCTGAATGGGTGGGTGGATAGGGGGCGCTAGCCGGCTGGGGGAGAAAATTGAACAAAGCCCTCTTCTGAGCGCATGTGAGGGGAGAGCGCGTGGGTGACGTTGCGAAGCAGAAGCTACCTTTTTCCCCTTCGGGGAAGAAGGAATCTGGCATGGAGGGCCACACGCCAGTGAGAAAACTCGGAAAGTTAGCCCGTGTCTTGTCCATATTCGGAGCCTTTATCCCGGATGGATTTTTGGGATATTTGCACCCTACCAACCGGGACTAAAGCCCGATTCTCTACTAGTGTAGCCGGCCGGCAAGCCGTGTTGGGAGGGGAAAAACATATTTCTTTTTCTTTTTAATTTGTTTCTCCGGTTCTCCCTCTCACAGGACCCAGCCCCCGGGGTTCCTTCGACCTCCCGCTGCCGTGTCCCGTGCGCCACGAGATCAGCGCAAGCTCCGGGAGGAAGCGCTAGCGAGCAAGGCCGCAAACGGCAAGATGCTGCCGTGATATAGAGCGCGGAGGAGGGTGGGGGTCGGGGCAGGGGCGGGGGCGGGGCGGTTTTATCTGTTCCTGTTCCGTCTCCGTATGGTGAAGGATCGGACGTCGGCTGCGGCTGCAAGCTCCTCCCCCTCGGCGGGCGGCGGCGGCTGAATGGGTGGGTTTATAGGGGGCGCTAGCCGGCTGGGGGAGAGAATCGAACTAAGCCCTCCTTGGCAGGCATGTGAAGCGTAAGCGCGTGGGTGTCGTTGCGAAGCAGAAGCTATCTTTTTCCCCTTCGGGGAAGAAGGAATCCGGCATGGAGGGCCACACGCCAGTGAGCAAACTCGGAAAGTTCAGTCCGTGTCATGTCCAATATTCGGAGCCTTTATCCCGGATGGATTTTCGGGATATTGCACCCTACCAACCGGACTAAAGCCCAATTCTCTACTAGTGTAGCCGGCCGGCAAGCCGGGTGGGGAGGGGAAAAACATATTTCTTTTTCTTTTTAATTTGGTTCTCCGGTTCTCCCTCTCACAGGACCCAGCCCCCGGGGTTCCGTCGACCTCCCGCTGTCGTGTGCCGTGCGCCACGAGATCAGCGCAAGCTCCGGGAGGAAGCGCAGGGATGCGCTAGCGAGCAAGGCCGCAAACGGCAAGATGTTGCCGCGATATAGAGCGCGGAGGAGGGTGGGGGTCGGGGCAGGGGCGGGGGCGGGGCGGTTTTATCTGTTCCTGTTCCGTCTCTACATGCTGAAGGATCGGACGTCGGCTGCGGCTGCAAGCTCCTCCCCCTCGGCGGGCGGCGGCGGCTGAATGGGTGGGTGGATTGGGGGCGCTAGCCGGTTGGGGGAGAAAATTGAACAAAGCCCTCTTCTGAGCGCATGTGAGGGGAGAGCGCGTGGGTGACGTTGCGAAGCAGAAGCTACCTTTTTCCCCTTCGGGGAAGAAGGAATCTGGCATGGAGGGCCACACGCCAGTTAGAAAACTCGGAAAGTTTAGTCCGTGTCATGTCCAATATTCGGAGCCATTATCCCGGATGGATTTTCGGGATATTTGCACCCTACCAACCGGGACTAAAGCCGAATTCTCTACTAGTGTAGCCGGCCGGCAAGCCGGGTGGGGAGGGGAAAAACATATTTCTTTTTCTTTTT
>NC_028455.1:5527739-5528356 GCF_000263155.2 Setaria italica | reverse complement strand
GCAGGGCGGTTTTATCTGTTCCTGTTCCATCTCCGCATGGTGAAGGATCGGACGTCGGCTGCGGCTGCAAGCTCCTCCCCCTCGGCGGGCGGCGGCGGCTGAATGGGTGGGTGGATAGGGGGCGCTAGCCGGTTGGGAGAGAAAATTGAACAAAGCCCTGTTCTGAGCGCATGTGAGGGGACAGCGCATGTGTAGCTACCTTCTGGGAAAAAGGAATCTGGCATGGAGGGCCACACGCCAGTGAGAAAACTCGGAAAGTTTAGCCCGTTTTTTTTCCAATATTCGGAGCCTTTATCCCGGATGGATTTTTGCGATATTTGCACCCTACCAACCGGGACTAAAGCCCAATTCTCTACTAGTGTAGCCGGCCGGCAAGCCGGGTGGGGAGGGGAAAAACATATTTCTTTTTCTTTTTAATTTGGTTATCCGGTTCTCCCTCTCACAGGACCCGGCCCTCGGGGTTCCTTTGACCTCCCGCTACCGTGTTCCGTGCGCCACGAGATCAGCGCAAGCTCCGGGAGGAAGCGCGGGGTGCGCTAGCGATCAAGGCCGCAAACGGCAAGATTCTTCCTCGATATAGAGCGCGGAGGAGGGTCGCGGTCAGGATAGGGGCGGGG
>NC_028455.1:5526160-5527399 GCF_000263155.2 Setaria italica | reverse complement strand
ATTTGCACCCTACCAACCGGGACTAAAGCCCAATTCTCTACTAGTGTAGCCGGCCGGCAAGCCGGGTGGGGAGGGGAAAAATATATTTCGTTTTCTTTTTAATTTGGTTCTCCGGTTCTCCCTTTCACACGACCCAGCCCCCGGGGTTCCTTCGACCTCCCGCTGCCGTGTGCCATGCGCCACGAGATCAGCGCAGGCTCCGGGAGGAAGCGCTAGCGAGCAAGGCCGCAAACGGCAAGATGCTGCCGCGATACAGAGCGCGGAGGAGGGTGGGGGTCGGGGCAGGGGCGGGGGCGGGGCAGTTTTATCTGTTCCTGTTCCATCTCCGCATGGTGAAGGATCGGACGTCTGCTGCGGCTGCAAGCTCCTCCCCCTCGGCGGGCGGCGGCGGCTGAATAGGTGGGTGGATAGGGGGCGCTAGCCGGTTGGGGGAGAAAATTGAACAAAGCCCTGTTCTGAGCGCATGTGAGGGGAGAGCGCGTGGGTGACGTTGCGAAGTAGAAGCTACCTTTTTCCCCTTCGGGGAAGAAAGAATTTGGCATGGAGGGCCACACGCTAGTGAGAAAACTCGGAAAGTTTAGTCCGTGTCATGTTCAATATTCGGAGCCTTTATCCCGGATGGATTTTCGGGATATTTGCACCCTACCAATCGGGACTAAAGCCCAATTCTCTACTAGTGTAACCGGCCGGCAAGCCGGGTGGGGAGAGGAAAAACATATTTCTTTTTCTTTTTAATTTGGTTCTCCGGTTCTCCCTCTCACAGGACCCAGCCCCCGGGTTTCCTTCGACCTACCGCTGCCATGTGGCGTGCGCCACGAGATCAGCGCAAGGTCCGGGAGGAAGCGCAGGGATGCGCTAGCGAGCAAGGCCGCAAACGGCAAGATGCTGCCGCGATATAGAGCGCGGAGGAGGGTGGGGGTCGGGGCAGGGGTGGGGGCAGGGCGGTTATATCTGTTCCTGTTCCGTCTCTGCATGGTGAAGGATCGGACGTCGGCTGCGGCTGCAAGCTCCTCCCCCTCGGCGGGCGGCGGCGGCTGAATGGGTGGGTGGATAGGGGGCGCTAGCCGGTTGGGGGACAAAATTGAACAAAGCCCTCTTCTGAGCGTGGTGATGGGAGAGCGCGTGGGTGACGTTGCAAAGCAGAAGCTACCTTTTTCCCCTTTGGGGAACAAGGAATCTGGCATGGAGGGCCACACGCCAGTGAGAAAACTCGGAAAGTTTAGTCCGTGTCATGTCCAA
>NC_028455.1:5523989-5525549 GCF_000263155.2 Setaria italica | reverse complement strand
TTTAGTCCGTGTCATGTCCATATTCGGAGCTTCCTGGGAGCTCGGGATTTTTTGTCCCGGTTGAGTGACCCGGGATAAAAGACCCCCCCTTTTGTCCCGGTTGGTTTATCCCGGATGGATTTTTGGGATATTTGCACCCTACCAACCGGGACTAAAGCCCAATTCTCTACTAGTGTAGCCGGCCGGCAAGCCGGGTGGGGAGGGGAAAAATATATTTCTTTTTCTTTTTAATTTGGTTCTCCGGTTCTCCCTTTCACACGACCCAGCCCCCGGGGTTCCTTCGACCTCTCGCTGCTGTGTGCCGTGCGCCATGAGATCAGCGCAAGCTTCGGGAGGAAGCGCTAGCGAGCAAGGCCGCAAACGGGAAGATGCTGCCGCGATATAGAGCGCGGAGGAGGGTGGGGGTTGGGGCAGGGGCGGGGGCGGGGCGGTTTTATCTGTTCCTGTTCCGTCTCCGCATGGTGAAGGATCGGACGTTGGCTGCGGCTGCAAGCTCCTCCCCCTCGGCGGGCGGCGGCGGCTGAATGGGTGGGTGGATAGGGGGCGCTAGCCGGCTGGGGGAGAAAATTGAACAAAGCCCTCTTCTGAGCGCATGTGAGGGGAGCGTGCGTGGGTGACGTTGCGAAGAAGAAGCTACCTTTTTCCCCTTCGGGGAAGAAGGAATCTAGCATGGAGTGCCACACGCCAGTGAGAAAACTCGGAATTCTCAGATAAATTACAGATAATGGGTGCCATCCTTTATCCCGAATGGATTTACGGGATATTTGCACCCTACCAACCGGGACTAAAGCCCAATTCTCTACTAGTGTAGCCGGCCGGCAAGCCGGGTGGGGAGGGGAAAAACATATTTCTTTTTCTTTTTAATTTGGTTCTCCGGTTCTCCCTCTCACAGGACCCAGCCCCCGGGGTTCCTTCGACCTCCCGCTGGCGTGTGCCGTGCGCCACGAGATCAGCGCAAGCTCCGGGAGGAAGCGCTAGCGAGCAAGGCCGCAAACGGCAAGATGCTGCCGTGATATAGAGCGCGGAGGAGGGTCGGGGTCGGGGCAAGGGCGGAGGCGAGGCGGATTTATCTGTTCCTGCTCCATCTCCGCATGGTGAAGGATTGGACGTCGGCTGCGGCTGCAAGCTCCTCCCCCTCGGCGGGCGGCGGCAGCTGAATAGGTGGGTGGATAGGGGGCGCTAGCCGGTTGGGGGAGAAAATTGAACAAAGCCCTCTTCTGAGCGCATGTGAGGGGAGAGCGCATGGGTGGAGTTGCGAAGCAGAAGATTCCTTTTTCCCTTTCGGGGAAGAAGAAATCTGGCATGGAGGGCCACACGCTAGTGAGAAAACTCGGAAAGTTTAGTCTGTGTCATGTCCAATAATGGGAGCCTTTATCCAGGATGGATTTTCAGGATATTTGCACCCTACCAACTGGGACTAAAGCCAGATTCTCTACTAGTGTAGCCGGCCGGCAAGCCGGGTGGGGAGGGGAAAAACATATTTCTTTTTCTTTTTAATTTGGTTTTCCGGTTGTCCCTCCCACAGGACCCAGCCCTTGGGGTTCCTTCTGACCTCCCGCT
>NC_028455.1:5356151-5523764 GCF_000263155.2 Setaria italica | reverse complement strand
GGCTGAATGGCTGGGTGGATAGGGGCGCTAGCCGGCTGGGGGAGAAAATTGAACAAACCCCTCTTCTGAGCGCATGTGAGGGGCGAGCGCGTGGGTGACGTTGCGAAGCAGAAGCTACCTTGTTCCCCTTCGGGGAAGAAGGAATCTGGCATGGAGGGCCACACGCCAGTGAGAAAACTCGGAAAGTTTAGTCCGTGTCATGTCCAATATTCGGAGCTTCCTGGGAGCTCGGGATTTTTTGTCCCGGTTGAGTGACCCGGGATAAAAGACCCCCCCTTTTGTCCCGGTTCGTTTATCCCGGATGGATTTTTGGGATATTTGCACCCTACCAACCGGGACTATAGCCCAATTCTCTACTAGTGTAGCCGGCCGGCAAGCCGGGTGGGGAGGGGAAAAACATATTTCTTTTTCTTTTTAATTTGGTTCTCCGGTTCTCCCTCTCCCAGGACCCAGCCCCCGGGGTTCCTTCGACCTCCCGCTGCCGTGGGCTGTGCGCCACGAGATCAGCGCAAGCTCCGGGAGGAAGCGCTAGCGAGCAAGGCCGCAAACGGCAAGATGCTGCCGCGATATAGAGCGCGGAGGAGGGTGGGGGTCGGGGCAGGGGCGGGGGGTGGGGCGGCTTTATCTGTTCCTGTTCCGTCTCCGCATGGTGAAGGATCGGAACGTCATCTGCGGCTGTAAGCTCCTCCCCCTCGGTGGGCGGCGGCGGCTGAATGGGTGGGTGGATAGGGGCGCCAGCCGGCTTGGGGAGAAAATTGAAACAAGCCCTCTTCTGAGCGCATGTGAGGGGAGAGCGCGTGGGTGACGTTGCGAAGCAGAAGCTACCTTTTTCCCCTTCGGGGAAGAAGGAATCTGGCATGGAGGGCCACACGCCAGTGAGAAAACTCGGAAAGTTTAGTCCGTGTCATGTCCAATATTCGGAGCTTACTGGGAGCTCAGGATTTTTTGTCCCGGTTGAGTGACCCGGGATAAAAGACCCTCCATTTTGTCCCGGTTGGTTTATCCCGGATGGATTTTTGGGATATTTGCACCCTACCAACCGGGACTAAAGCCCAATTCTCTACTAGTGTAGCCGGCCGGCAAGCCGGGTGGGGAGGGGAAAAACATATTTATTTTTCTTTTTAATTTGGTTCTCCGGTTCTACCTCTCATAGGACCCAGCCCCCGAGGTTCCTTCGACCTCCCGCTGCCGTGTGCCGTGCGCCATGAGATCAGCGCAAGCTCCGGGAGGAAGCGCTAGCGAGCAAGGCCGCAAACGGCAAGATGCTGCCGCGATATAGAGCGCGGAGGAGGGTGGGGGTCGGGGCAGGGGCGGGGGCGGGGCGGTTTTATCTGTTCCTGTTCCGTCTCCGCATGGTGAAGGATCGGACGTCATCTGCGGCTGTAAGCTCCTCCCCCTCGGCGGGCGGCGGCGGCTGAATGGGTGGGTGGATAGGGGGCGCCAGCCGGCTGGGGGAGAAAATTGAAAAAAGCCCTCTTCTGAGCGCATGTGAGGGGAGAGCGCGTGGGTGACCTTGCAAACCACAAGCTACCTTTTTCCCCTTCGGGGAAGAACGAAGCTGGCATGGAGGGCCACACGCCAATGAGAAAACTCCGAAAGTTTAGTCCGTGTCATGTCCAATATTCGGAGCTTCCTGGGAGCTCAGGATTTTTTGTCCCGGTTGAGTGACCCGGGATAAAAGACCCACCCTTTTGTCCCGGTTGGTTTATCCCGGATGGATTTTTGGGATATTTGCACCATACCAACCGGGACTAAAGCCCAATTCTCTACTAGTGTAGCCGGCCGGCAAGCCGGGTGGGGAGGGGAAAAACATATTTCTTTTTCTTTTTAAATTGGTTCTCCGGTTCTCCCTCTCACAGGACCCAGCCCCCAGGGTTCCTTCGACCTCCCGCTGCCGTGTGCCGTGCGCCAGGAGATCAGCGCAAGCTCCGGGAGGAAGCGCTAGCGAGCAAGGCCGCAAACGGCAAGATGCTGCCGCGATATAGAGCGCGGAGGAGGGTGGGGGTCGGGGCAGGGGCGGGGGGGTGGGGGGGCTTTATCTGTTCCTGTTCCGTCTACGCATGGTGAAGGATCGGACGTCATCTGCGGGCTGTAAGCTCCTCCCCCTCGGTGGGCGGCGGCGGGCTGAATGGGGTGGGGTGGATAGGGGGCCGCCAGCCGGCTGGGGGAGAAAATTGAAACAAGCCCTCTTTCTGAGCGCATGTTGAGGGGGAGAGGCGTGGGTGACGTTGCGAAGCAGAAGCTAACTTTTTTCCCCTTCGGGGAAAAAGGATGCTGGCATGGAGGCCCACACGCCAGTAAGAAAACTTCGGAAGTTTATGCCGTGTCATGTCCATATTCCGGAGTTTACTGGGAGCTCAGGATTTTCGGGATATTTGCACCCTACCAACCGGGACTAAAGTCCGAATTCTCTACTAGTGTAGCCGGCCGGCAAGCCGTGTTGGGAGGGGAAAAACATATTTCTTTTTCTTTTTAATTTGTTTCTCCGGTTCTCCCTCTCACAGGACCCAGCCCCCGGGGTTCCTTCGACCTCCCGCTGCCGTGTCCCGTGCGCCACGAGATCAGCGCAAGCTCCGGGAGGAAGCGCTAGCGAGCAAGGCCGCAAACGGCAAGATGCTGCCGTGATATAGAGCGCGGAGGAGGGTGGGGGTCGGGGCAGGGGCGGGGGCGGGGCGGTTTTATCTGTTCCTGTTCCGTCTCCGTATGGTGAAGGATCGGACGTCGGCTGCGGCTGCAAGCTCCTCCCCCTCGGCGGGCGGCGGCGGCTGAATGGGTGGGTTTATAGGGGGCGCTAGCCGGCTGGGGGAGAAAATTGAACAAAGCCCTATTCTAAGCGCATGTGAGGGGAGAGCGCGTGGGTGACGTTGCGAAGCAGAAGCTACCTTTTTCCCCTTCGGGGAAGAAGGAATCTGGCATGGAGGGCCACACGCCAGTTAGAAAACTCGGAAAGTTTAGTCCGTGTCATGTCCAATATTCGGAGCCTTTATCCCGGATGGATTTTCGGGATATTTGCACCCTACCAACCGGGACTAAAGTCGAATTCTCTACTAGTGTAGCCGGCCGGCAAGCCGGGTGGGGAGGGGAAAAACATATTTCTTTTTCTTTTTAATTTGGTTCTCCGGTTCTCCCTCTCACAGGACCCAGCCCCCGGGGTTCCTTCGACCTCCCGCTGCCGTGTGCCGTGCGCCACGAGATCAGCGCAAGCTCCGGGAGGAAGCGCTAGCGAGCAAGGCCGAAAACGGCAAGATGCTGCCGCGATATAGAGCGCGGAGGAGGGTGGGGGTCGGGGCAGGGGCGGGGGCGGGGCGGTTTTATCTGTTCCTGTTCCGTCTCCGCATGGTGAAGGATCGGACGTCGGCTACGGCTGCAAGCTCCTCCCCCTCGGCGGGCGGCGGCGGCTGAATGGGTGGGTGGATAGGGGGCGCTAGCCGGCTGGGGGAGAAAATTGAACAAAGCCCTCTTCTGAGCGCATGTGAGGGGCGAGCGCGTGGGTGACGTTGCGAAGCAGAAGCTACCTTTTTCCCCTTCGGGGAAGAAGGAATCTGGCATGGAGGGCCACACGCCAGTGAGAAAACTCGGAAAGTTTAGTCCGTGTCATGTCCAATATTCGGAGCTTCCTGGGAGCTCGGGATTTTTTGTCCCGGTTGAGTGACCCGGGATAAAAGACCCCCCCTTTTGTCCCGGTTCGTTTATCCCGGATGGATTTTTGGGATATTTGCACCCTACCAACCGGGACTATAGCCCAATTCTCTACTAGTGTAGCCGGTCGGCAAGCCGGGTGGGGAGGGGAAAAACATATTTCTTTTTCTTTTTAATTTGGTTCTCCGGATCTCCCTCTCACAGGACCCAGCCCCCGGGGTTCCTTCGACCTCCCGCTGCCGTGGGCTGTGCGCCACGAGATCAGCGCAAGCTCCGGGAGGAAGCGCTAGCGAGCAAGGTTGCAAACGGCAAGATGCTGCCGCGATACAGAGCGCGGAGGAGGGTGGGGGTCGGGGCAGGGGCGGGGGCGGGGCAGTTTTATCTGTTCCTGTTCCGTCTCCGCATGGTGAAGGATCGGACGTCATCTGCGGCTGTAAGCTCCTCCCCCTCGGCGGGCGGCGGCGGCTGAATGGGTGGGTGGATAGGGGGCGCCAGCCGGCTGGGGGAGAAAATTGAAAAAAGCCCTCTTCTGAGCGCATGTGAGGGGAGAGCGCGTGGGTGACGTTGCGAAGCAGAAGTTACCTTTTTCCCCTTCGGGGAAGAAGGAAGCTGGCATGGAGGGCCACACGCCAGTGAGAAAACTCGGAAAGTTTAGTCCGTGTCATGTCCAATATTCGGAGCTTCCTGGGAGCTCGGGATTTTTTGTCCCGGTTGAGTGACCCGGGATAAAAGACCCCCCCTTTTGTCCCGGTTGGTTTATCCCGGATGGATTTTTGGGATATTTGCACCCTACCAACTGGGACTAAAGCCCAATTCTCTACTAGTGTAGCCGGCCGGCAAGCCGGGTGGGGAGGGGAAAACCATATTTCTTTTTATTTTTAATTTGGTTCTCCGGTTCTCCCTCTCACAGGACCCAGCCCCCAGGGTTCCTTCGACCTCCCCGCTGCCGTGCGCCACGAGATCAGCGCAAGCTCCAGGAGGAAGCGCAGGGATGCGCTAGCGAGCAAGGCCGCAAACGGCAAGATGCTGCCGCGATATAGAGCTTGGAGGAGTGTGGGGGTCGGGGTAGGGGCGGGGACGGGGTGGTTTTATCTGTTCCTGTTCCGTCTCCGCATGGTGAAGGATCGGACGTCGGCTGCGGCTGCAAGCTCCTCCCCCTCGGCGGGCGGCGGCAGCTGAATCGGTGGGTGGATAGGGGGCGCTAGCCGGCTGGGGGGGGGGAATTGAACAAAGCCCTCTTCTAAGCGCATGTGAGGGGAGAGCGCGTGGGTGACGTTGCGAAGCAGAAGCTACCTTTTTCCCCTTCGGGGAAGAAGGAATCTGGCATGGAGGGCCACACGCCAGTGAGAAAACTCGGAAAGTTTAGTCCATGTCATGTCCAATATTCGGAGCCTAATTAGGAGAACTAAATATAAGTTAATTATAAAACTAATTGCACAGATGGAGGCTAAACGACGAGACGAATCTATTAAGCCTAATTAGTTCATCATTAGCAAATGTTTACTGTAGCAGCACATTATCAAATCATGGACTAATTAGTGCCTGTTTGGCTATACGGTGTTAAAGTTTAACACATGTTACTTCGGATATTTGGATGCTAATTAGGAGTATTAAACATAGGCTAATTATAAAACTAATTGCACGGATGGAGTGTAATTCGCGAGATGAATATATTAAGCCTAATTAGTCCATGATTTGACAATATGGTGCTACGGTAACCATTTACTAATGATGGATTAATTAGGCTTAATAGATTCGTCTTGCGAATTAGCACAGGGTTCTGCAATTAGTTTTGTAATTAGCTCATGTTAGTCCTCCTAATTAGCATCCGAACATCCGATGTGACAATGTTAAAGTTTAGCACCTCGTATCCATACACCCCCTTAGACTTAATAGATTCGTCTCGCCGTTTAGCCTCCATCTGTGTAATGGGTTTTATAAATAATCTACGTTTAATACTTCTAATTAGTATCTAAATATTCGATGTGACAGGTGCTAAAAATAAGCAATCGAAACCCAACGGCCCCAAAGTTTTATGAACAGCTGGTGAAATTTATTCTATACCCAACGGCCCCAAAGTTTTATGAACAGCTGGTGAAATTTATTCTATAATCTTCATCAAACATGCATACAAGGAATACGAAGTCGAAGAGTGTCCCAATTCCGACATTTTATGGCTGAAACTATCATAGAATATTTTAAAAGGAAAAAGAAGTCCTATTTTCACTCTTCAACTATAAGTAGAAGTATGATTTTCAACTCACACCTACAAAACTGCACAGGGAGAGGCATCCAACTGTCAAAGCTGGGCAAATTTGTCCCTTCGAGGATGGTTTTGCATTTTCTAGAAATTTAAAAAATTTTGATTTAATAAAAAAATTATAACTAATTCATTTCAAATTCAAAAAATATAAGTTGGTACAAAAATTTTCTAAAAATGTAGGCTAGTTGTTGGTACTCTGATAAATCAGGATTAGATCTTGATCGAGGATATTGTTGGATCACGCCGATGGGAAACCACGCCATGATGGTTGGGAGCCACCGAGTGGTGACATGAAGGGAAGGTACCCAGTGGTGACATGAAGGGAAGGTAAAGCTCTCGAGCTGCACGGAGCATATCACAGCTGCAGGACAGCAGCGCCGCTTGTTGTACATACTCATTTCTTCGTCTCAGTTTAGGCAAAGAATACTCAACGATTAAACCATATACAAAGTTCCCAGTATCAAAACACGTTGAACACATGCACATACGCTCCGAACGTGCAAACGCTACGAAACATTGAACCACACAGATGAAAACAAAGTCAGGTATGTGATGATGCCCTAACCACAGCTGCGAAATTCGCAAGGCACTTACGTGTCAACAGATCCCCTTCAGTCCCTTTATTCGAGAAGTGGCCCGTGAACTGGATAGGAGCTCGTCCTTCAGTCCGAACTGTTCGATCAGCCAGCCAGCCACTTCCCCTTCCATTGTTGGTATGTCAAGAGACTTGAATGTTGTTGATATGGTGTGGATTTTGGAAGGATCAATGCCATAAACATTGTAAAGAAAAGTCGGTAGCCGATGCTTATATGCAATTGTGATATCATAAACTGCATCAATCGGCAAAGTATAAGTCATGCAACCAAATCAGTAAATGTTTGCAGCAAAATGCCGCGAACTATTCGCATTCAACCAGTTGAAAGTATATCGTTACTACAACCAGTTGAAAGTATATCGTTACTAAAACTTGCTATGTTAGTACGTTCATAAATGCCACTTGCAACATGGGTTCTTGGCTTCATGCAGTACAGTTAAGTTTCCAGGATAGTGAAAAATTATTACAATATTTAGAATTTTATTTCGCAATTAACATGAATAGAGTTTTGGGGCATGTCAGCCAGCTAGTGAACTGAACTGGCCACTTGGCTAGAAGAGCCTCAGTCTAGAGTAAGATGTCAACTTCTAATGCACGAATCCCCAAATATTTGTTTGCAAATGCTACAATAAAGAAGTGAAAGTTTCCAAAGGGAAGTATGAGCAGTTACCAGCATCTATGGAACTCCTCGGCTCTTGCAAACAGCTATTGAATCCCTTTGTCTTTGGAAGAACATTTTTCAGAATAGGCAAACTATACTCTGCTGCATACTCTTGACTTTTGCTACATTTCTTGTCACTGAGACATTACTGGCACTAGTTAGCATCCAGATTGATAAAATGGCAGGCATAAAGCACAGCAGATTCTCACAGATGCAGAATGTTACATAGATAAAAAGACATGCATAAAGTACAGATGATTCTCACAGGTGCAGAATGATGTTGCGCATGCGGTGGAACAAACAGCATGCATATCTATACAATGTACATGCCTATACACAAAATCATCAATCTTAGAGAGCATCAAGCCTGGAGTCTAGGCTACTTTGGTGTTACAAAAAGGAGTCATTCATAAAGGCAAATGATTGAATATATCCTTCTAGGCCCTCTCAATGATGTAGGTTCATGATACTAAATTGTTTCCGCATGATAGCCTCCAACAGGTTTGGCACTGTTATCAGGAAGAAGAGCAGAATATAGAGATATCCCTATACTGCCTTGCTAGAGCCATTGGGAACTTTTTCACATGCATGATAGATGCAGGACTGTGCCAATCAATAATACGGATAAAGTGAGACTGAACTATGGAGTTAATCATCATATTGTATACTTATTTTGTAGCACTTGTGCGAACGTATCCACTACTGTGGGATAAAACATATAATCAATTCTAACTTCAATTATCATACTGTTGAAAAGGATAAAATGAAACACATGTCATAGTTGAAAAAAATGCAGAACCCAAACAAGGAAATTTAAGATCGTCGATGGAAACATCTCTATGCATTTAAACATATATGTATCAGAACCAAAAAAATATAGAAGGAAATCACTAAATTAGTTGATTGAAAACCCATGCAGTTCAGATATATTCAAATATGGATATAAGCTAGAGAAAGCAAGTATACTTATTCTCACATGCATAAACAGAGAACCTAATCAATAGAACTATGAAGAGAGCCACAATGTTACCTGAAGGATTAGCATAATGAGACCCATAATTGAAAGCAAAAGATGTAATGGCAAAGAAGCAAACACTGACAGCACAGATATCTCTTCTTCTCTGGTATCCGTGATTTTGACCATGAGTGCTACTCAATGCCTGGAGTTGAACTGTTAGGATGAACTATTACCCTGTTCATTCGCTGAAAGATAATTTTTTTGTTAAAAATTAAATGAAATATTATCAGGAAGAGTCAAATGATATTGTCATTCTTTAGAAAAACATTATTATAATTTAATAGTCGTCCATTGCTCTGAAAGATCAGAAATAAGAGGGAATGTTGTAGACATTCTACATTTCCACTTACCAGAAATATATGAGAGGAGGCTGAGGTTCCTGAGCCAGACTGATGGGAGAATTGCCAACGGCATTGTGATTACAAATAGATCATGTGCATTCAAGTTGATGATGGTAAAAACTAAATGTTCCAACGAAAAACACTGATGATGCTATCTCCTAGCAACACGATGTACTGCCAGTCTGCCACATAATTTGCGTGCAAATATAAGAAATTTTACTTGTGTTCAACAGTCAAAGGCATACTGGCAATTTACACAGAATTCAGATTATACTTATGTAAAGCTCCAGGTGAAGAACAACCTGCAAAGGAGATGTGATCAGCCAAGTTAACAATAGAAGAGTTCACTTTTGCATAAATCTGCACTGTCAGTGAATGCCCACCAATACAAAGATTCGACCGGTATACCAAAAGCGATATATCCAATATCTGGGCATGTCTCAATGTATGTTGAGTTGTCTATGCATTTCTTTAGAAGCAAGCCGGTGTAGCACAAACTGCCACCCAACAAAACATCAAAACCTGCAAATTCGACCATACAGGTTCAAAACAAAAATTTAACATCATGATCCTGAAGCTAGCAACAAATTTAAAACACAGAGAAGTAAAGATTAAGTGGACACACCATTGGTTATCACTACTGAGTTAGCATCCATGTATGGGAAAATAGGTTCTTGTCCAGAACCAAGCAAGGCAGATGTGCAAGGCCAGTTTGTGCCTGAGATAAGTCTAGCCGTTGTGTTAAAAAAACTGAAGCACAAAGAGCCATGCAGTGCACAAAAATCTATGACCAAAATGCAAGAATCATATGGATCTCATTACTAATTTAGTATGAAAAAGGTCCACAGAAAAAAAGAGACAAGCGATAATATCATGCACTGTGGCTTAAAGATTTGAGAGTTCTCCTCAAAGCAAAAACTGTCAGTATATCCTTAAGCACATATGTGTGGTAAAGAATTCAGCTCATGATCTCCATGTTTACTTCACAATGTGTGCATTTTTGTTTTGGACTGAAGCATAGAAACATTTTCATTTGCTGATTCGATAAGGTACGAAATTTCTCTTTTAATATTATATACAAACAAAATACACGAGCTCCAGTTTGTTCAATTTTAAACCCAGGCACTGAAAAAATAAAGCTATTCAATGGTTAGGTGAAGAAACAGCAGCTGTCACATGAAAGATGATTCCACTTATGGTACATGAAAACTTCCTCACCTTTTCAAGATAATAATTTTTGCTGGTGGGTTAGAAAATTAGAATTTGTTTCCTACAATGTAAAATAACAGTAATCTGTTTGGTCAAGCTCATCCTTCCATTAAAAGGTTGGCTAAAAATGGTGCCAAGAAAAAACTACTGGAATAATAGTGGCAAGGTGCTCCATTTATTATATGTTTTCACTTTATTATTACAGTCTACTTACATGCAGATAATTGATTACCCGACAATAGCAACCTTACCTACTCATGCTGAGCAAGGCACAATGGGGAAGAAGAATCCACACTATCCATTCTGAGCACTCTGATAGAATCACTGGCAATGCAAATTCCCTAAGAGCATTAGCCAAGAATCGCTTCTAAAAAACCAAGAATGAGGCACCACGGCTGTTGCTCACCACTCCCCTACGAACGAATGAGCCACCGGCACCTGCTGTCGTATACGGGCGGCCTTCAGCGACGCGGAGCCAAGAGCACGGCCACCACCGCCGTGGTGCCCGAGCTTGATGTTGCCGCTGCACGCCGCTTGGGCGTTGGGGAAATGACGCGCTGGCCGCCTGCCAGGGAAGCGGGCACCGGAGCACCCCACGGAAGCTGGGGTGTACACTTGGTGCCCGCGGTGGTCACCGGCGGGGAGAAGAAGCGGGCGTGGAGGATGAGGTCGGCGTCTCGCCTTGCCGGCCATCTGGTTCGCCTCCCCCATCGCGCGGTAAGCGAGGGAGCTCGTAGGACGAGCGGGCAGCGAGACGACGGCCGTAAGAGGTGGCGGCCACTCAGCTCGCTGCGGCCCCGCGCGGTCGCGGTGCCCCTCTCTGCGAGAGAGGGAGGGAGGGAGGGAGGGAGGGAGAGATGGTGCTGCTGTAGCAGCACGACATCGGGAACGGGCGGAGGGTGGAAGGAGAGGAGAGGAAGAGGAGAACGGCAGCGACGACCGGCGGCGTGGCATCGGAGACGGCGGCTGTCGGGGAGGAGGGAGAGAGAGAGAGCTGGGGGAGGAATGAGGGGAGACGAGAGGGCCGGGGCCGGGTTGGCGTTGCGGCTCGGGGGCGGCGGAGCGTGGTGGGGGTTGAATTATTTTCGAACTAGTAAAATAAACGAACGGATTTACTGGAGACGGAGGTCGGACCCGGACCCCCTGAACCTGAAGTCGAATAACGGAATAACGGAAAAACAGAAGGTGGGCGTTCCCAGAACAACGGAAAAACAGAAGGTGGGCGTTCCCAGAACGCCACGTAACTGTTTCCAATACAATTTGTGTCTTGCAAATTATCTTGAAAATAATAAAAGATGAAACGATGTAACTAGTTTCTTCTCTTACTTCTTAAATAGTGGACCATGTCATCAAAATTGTCTACACAGCAAGTCATAAAAAAACTCTAATAAAATAGAAAAATTGAGGGAAAAAATTAGAAAAAACAAGTGCACAGTAACTAATGCTGGTATCTACATTGGCACCAGAAAATCAGGAAATATTTGAGAAAGATAGCACGAACTTGTACCAAAATTGGAGTTATATTATTAATCAAGTCAAGCTAATCCATAGCAAATAGTTCTCTCCGTCAATTCATCCACACAGATATTAAAAAGTAAAATACAACATGAGTGAATTCAGTTCTGTTGCTGCACAAAAGTCCTTCAGATCATGAGCATGACACCGACAAAAGCATTTATTCTGCAAACTTCAGAAACTTGTAGTATGGCCGTAGACATCTTGATGTAGATAAACTATAGATCTCTAGAAAATGCAAATCCTAGTATATTTCTACTTCTAAAAGTAATCTACTTGAAGAAAGAAAGATGAACTGTGATGCAATTGTCAGGAACCATCTCTCAATCATATGCCTCAACTGGGTGCCGCAAACCTCTTCATCTGAAATAAAGAAAGGGAACAGGTATAACAAATTTAGTTTGGCAGCACAATTATTGTGCACATTGGATTCAAAATAAAATAGCAGCAACCTTATAAGCAGGATTTCAAGACTCTGCAAAGTCCTAGTTCTAATCGTAACTGAAGAAAATGCAGAAATTACCTGGGAACTGGAAAGTTGCTTGCAGATGACACCATATCCAACTAAAAGCAAACATTGAGAAGGACCATATAAAATTGATCCTCACCGGATTAGTACCTCAAAACACTGATAAATTAGCAGACGCTTTACCAAGATAAAAGTAGAGAGGACAATGTCAATTTTCTACTATAATTACTTGTATACTTAAAGAAATTTTCTTGTTCTAATAGTTGTGATAAAAAAATGAACATTTGGCACTCAAATTTTCTTGTTCTAAACTTCTCTCTGACTGAACAAACTTAACTGAACTTCTCTAGCAATGGTGATCAGTGTAATTGACAACTGAGCTTACCATCAACCAGAAGACCTTTTAACTTCAGATAACTAGGCATACAGGTAAAAGAGGGATCAACATGAATCCAGCAAGGAATCAGAGAATATTTCCCCAAAGTGACAAATTAGCAACACAAATGCGTGTCCAAGCAGATGCACCTAAACAATCATCATTGATTTGTAGGGGGAAAAGAACTCTACAAATCATCCATACGCACACAACAAGTGGATGTAAAAATATATGAATTGGATCAGACTAATCGAGAGCTAGTGGACCTAATATAACACACTAATTCCTAAAAAAATACCACACTAATTTCCAATGAAAATCAGGAACACGAAACCATGGATCGCCATGAAAATTATATGATTTAACTGTGCACTTCCCTAAACCACCGATTCGAATCAAGGGTATTCAAATTCTTCTGAAGGAGTCGCCTCACCTGGGTGAAATTGTTGCACGGGCTGTGTTAGTAGCCGCAGCTCTTCTTCCCAGATCTAAAGAAACGGTGAGAGGAGAGGAGAAACTCTAGAACAGCAGGGAGATGCGGGCGAACATCGATTGACCTGATGCGGTGGCAGTGGAGGAGAGCGTAGCGGAGACGACGCGCTACGACGGCGGGGACGAGTCGGGCGACGATGCGGGGGCGTCGAGTCGAGGGAGACAACGAGCGCTGCCCGACGTCTGGAGGTCGGGCCAGTTTCCGCGTGGAGAATCGGCTATACCTGGCCGAAGGTCACCGTCAAGCAGCCTTCAAAGGTGGCGATAGGTGCCCCGTGGAGATTTTCCACGCGGCCTGCCTTCGCGCGGGAAGGGTCGGGACCCTGGCTGGAAAACGGGCTGCCAAACTGGTTCTTATTGTTCATGAAACCCTCGTTGAAAATGATCTTAAAATTTAATTTGGTAGGAAGGGAAGTCAAACCTCAAAGGCCTTTTGGCAGCCTAATTTCCCGCCGGGTTCCCGGCCATTTCCACACGCTGGCGGCCCACGCGAAAAGTTCCCAAAAGCGTCTTTGGAAGCTTGCTAGGCGAGGAAGTCCAGCCCGTCTCAGCCCAATCTTCCACACGGAACGACTCCCAGCCTCCAAGCATCGGGCATCCGTCCCCGTCCCGAGGACATCGTCTCCCTCGCGTCTCCTCATCTCGCCAGAAAGCTACCACCACCCCCCGTCTCCTCCTTCGCCGCCGCTCCCCGTCTCCTCCTCCGCTGCCGCCCCCATCTCCTCTGCTGCCCCGCCGCCGACTCGTCCGTCTCCCTTGTCGAACACCGCCGCCGTAGTCGCTCGCTCCTCCACCATCGCCCTCCCTCCTGCTCGTCTCCGACGACCTGCCGCGCCTCCGCCCTCCCGCCAACTCGGGTAAATCCTCCGCCAGCCTCTCCCTGCCATGCTAGGGTTTCTCCTCTCCTCTTTTCATCTCACCTCACACTCACAAAAGTTCTTGCGGATCTTACGACGGCGCGGTTCCTACAGCCAATGACGACCTGACGCAGTTTCTATGGCGGCAGACTTGCCCGATTCGGACTCCCCTGCCACCTCCACCTCCCCATCAGCCATCAGGTGATTCACTTGGTACATCCTTGTCAGTCAGATGTATAGTTCCATGGTTAGTTGATGTAATTTTGTTTGTTGCCTCATGAACACCAACAATGGGAAGAATAGGTGTTAGCTAAATTTTGGTGCATGTTTGCTAACCTGTTATCAGAAAGAATTCTGGGTATTTCTGATTGAAATCCTGGTCAATGTGTTTGTCAATGTATTGCCTGTGTACTGCTCTAGTTCTGTAACATACCATTTATTGGTAAGTTACCAAAGGTCTTGAGAAAGATTGGTTAAAGATTTTGACTCTTGCATTGTATGCACATATCTGTCAGTTCACTGAACTTGATTTTGGTACAACTAACAGAGGAGAAAATGTGGCATACTAGTACACTACAAAATGTGACATTGTGATCCATTTGGATGTTGAAGTTAGTTAGTCCTTAGCTTAAGTATGCAGTCACTAAGAACTTGCTATTTTCGGACAAAATTTGGAATATTTTTAGCTTCAGAATTCGGAAGCAATCAAATTTGTTAGGTTGCTTATCTTGTTGTGTTGTGCTAGTGCTGTGGTCAAGAGGCTCTAAAAGAGGTACCATTTATTCTTTTAGTGCAAATGATGCTAGCTTGAGATGGCGATGATAAGAAATCACTTAGACTTCTACTAATGTCCTTATGATGCTCATTTTTCCTAACCATTTTGCTACTTTTGCTAGCAACATTAAGATTCACGTATGTCCTGTTTAAAGGTCCTTTCTACGATCAGTTCAAATAAAAAGTAGCACTATATCAATACCCTTCTCAAAATTAAACTGCATGGGTTCTAAAGCAAGCAACTGGAATTGTATATGGTTGCACATCAGAGCTTTAGCGTGTTTGTATTGTATATTCTATTACTTTGCTGGTAAGAAAATGGACTTATCTAAACTACCATTAGGTTATATTAATCACCAATGTCATGTTATTATGTGCATGCTGTTGATCCATGTTATTTCTATTGAGAATAATGGTACCTTATATATTTTTACTAAAGTTAAATATGATTCTGAATACTGTGGTTCCTACTTGCTTAGCCATGTTAGTGGGCTAATGGCTATTCAGAGTTAGTTGCAATAGGGTGTCTGTCTGCCTTCTCTTGAGTCAGCCATTCTATCCACTCGCTGTGAACGGTGCATAGAATAGCAACATTGGCTGTCCACTTTGAAACAGGAGCAACCAACTATAGTATAAGTCATTGAATAATTAACTGAAGTACCTAATGAGATGTAAAGTTTTCTATTCTAGTACTGAAAAGATAAAATAATTCCATATAATTCTTGAAATGAGAGCATCTTATTACCTAATGTTAAAAGGAATATGTTTCTATTATTGATTTCTCTTATTTTTCTATTTGATGGGTTACAATACACTAGATAATGAGATCTTGGGAGGAGCAAGCTAGGCAGTTCTTGTTGGAGGAGAAGGAAGAGGATGATGAGCTATTTTTTGTACTTGTTCCTGCCATAATTCCGTACCTACAAGAAGAGAAAATGCATGTGCACACATCTTCTCTTCCTGGTGCCAAAAAGGTGAAGGAAATCCTTGAAGGGCACCCGATTTGGTGTAAAGTTGAGTTCCGAATGGAGCCTGAAATATTTAAAGCAACAATGGATTTTCTTAGAAGAGAGAATTTGCTCTGTGATACATGAGGTATTGTTGTTGAGGAGTAGCTTAGGATGTTCACGTTTATGCTCTCACACAATGCTAGCAACCAAAGGCTACAGAAAGCTTTTCAACACAGCAGCGAGACAATCGATAGGAAAATAACAAAAGTTTTCAGAATAATTCCTGCATTAACTCATCGATTTGTGAGACTTCCAAGTTCATTCCAAACTCATATCAAAATCGCGATAGATTCTCATTTTATGCCCTTCTTTCAGGTGCCAATCTTTTATTTCCAAGTGCATAATCCTTTCCCCAATCTTTTCTTTCCGTGTGTGCCAATTCCTTTTTTTCCATCCATGTAGAAATACATTGGTGCAATCAATGGCACTCATCTACCAATCACCATCGCAGAAGACATGGCCCCTCCCTACAGAAATAGGAAGGGAACCCTATCACATAATGTTATATTAGCCTGTAACTTCGACCTTAATTTCACATTCATTTCATGTGGATGGGAAGGGTCAGCATCAGATGCAGGAGTCCTTAGATCTGCTGTTAGCAAAGGATTTATTGTGCCAGAGGGGAAGTTCTATCTTGTAGATGGTGGGTACGCAAATACATCATCTTTTATTGCCCCGTATCAAGGAGTTCGGTACCATCTTAGTGAGTTTAGAAGGCGTCGTTCGTCTCAAAGTGGTTATGCAAACTACAAAGAACTGTTTAACCATCGGCCATGCATTGCTTCGCAACCATATAGAGAGGGCCATTTTCATCCTATAGAGAATCAATTCAAGATTGCACCTGCAGCAGTTGAATTTCACAATATAAGGCCTTGTTTACTTCACCCCCAAATCCCAACTTTAACACTATGCAAAAAGAAGATTCTCCATCACATCAAACTTGCGGTACATGTATGGAGTACTAAATGTAGACGAAATTAAAAACTAATTGCACAGTTTTGTTGTACTTTGCGAGACGAATCTTTTGAGCCTAAGTAGTCAATATTTGGACAATAATTCACAAATACAAACAAAATGCTACAGTGTTGCTACAGTAATTTTGGCACCCCAGAGTTGGGCAACTAAACAAGGGCTAATTAGAGGGAAAAATGGTCAAAAGGGGTGGCTGGATGACCAACCAGAGTATATCCCAACAGATCAATATGTTGATGTGCCAGAGGGGGACAACAACTATCCAAGTGAGGGGAGTCAAACGATGGCAGTACCCTAAGAGATCTGATTGCACACCAAATGTGGGCTGCTTATAATAATAATAATTAGTATAGTTTGATTCCTCTAGTTTGTGTATGTTTTGCTTATGTAATTTTTGGAACTTTCTACTACAAACATTATTGTAATATTACTGGAATTTATTTTTTAATGCAATTGTACTTGAATTTCTTTTTTTGAGGCACCTTGATCTTGCTTATGTTTCTTTGTACTTCATCTTAACATGTTTTGAGAAATGCAGCCATGGCAGGAGAAGCTGATAGGGCTGGTTGGAACTCCGCTTATGAGAAAGGTCTTGTTGAAATATTACTGAACTGCAAAGATAACCCCAAATATAAAGGTTAAAATTGTTGGGTATCGGAGGGATGGAGGGTTATCACTGACAAGTTCAATGAAAAGTTTCCCGTAGCTCATTTCTCAAAGAAGCAGGTGCAGGAGCAAGAGAAGGAGCTTAAAGCTAATTACAAGGCACTAAGAGATGCTAAAAGAGACCGTGGTAATGGTTGGAATGAATCTTTGTGTATGATACTAACGGAACCACAAGTATGGGAGAAGCTAATTGCGGTAAGCCATTTTGACTCTATATAAAATATGCTAAGAAGTAGCTAAGTTATTGTTGTTAACTAATTATCCTTTTCTGTTACATTCAATAGAATCACCCAAGAGTAGCAAAGTTTCGCAAGAAGCCATTTCCCCTCTTTTACCAATTGGAAGCACTATATGAAGGTGAAGTTCCCTCACTTGCATAGCTTAATTTATTGCTTTCAGCATCAAATAATTTTGTGATTCTAATATGAATTCCATTTGTCTCTTGAAAATAGGAAGTGTTGCTACAGGAAATCTAAACTTCACATCAACCATGCAAGTGGATCCACCTGCTCTTGCACCTCCCGTTGTTCCTCCTCCTGCACCTCCTGTTGCTCCTACTGTTCCTCCTCTTGTACATACTGTTGAAAGAAGTAACTCTAAACAAAGCAGCAGTCACTTGGGTGCGAATCCATTTGCTTCGAGTTTCGATGGCCAAGAGACTTCCAGTGCACATAATGAACGCAATGAAGCTCAAGATTCAAGACAGGAAGGTGGATGTGGGAGAAAGCGTAAGCAAAGTCACATTGGCTCTACTCTTGAGGGATATCTGGAGTAAAAAAAAGTCAAACCAACAAAAGTTTGCAAGCTCTTGAAGAAAGGAAAAGGCGTGAGGAAGAATTTTCTATTGAAAAGGGTGTTGATCAAGTGGATGCTATGGTCGAATTAACCGATGAGGAGAAGTCATATGCTCTGGATGTCTTTGAGTCTGACACACACAGGAATATATTCATTACAACCAAGAATTCTAATGTTTGATTAATGTGGCTAAAGCGAAAAATTAGGTATGTCTCTTTGAATATGCTCAATGTATGGTTCATAATTTACTTACTTGTCTCATCATGTCTAACCATGTAAAATTTTTGCTTTGTGTGAATCTTCTGCTGCTGACATGGCTAAATTATTTCACTTTTTTTTTGTTAATTGCAGAGCCCTGATGGGAAGCACTACATGATCTGAGAGTCAGTCGCCAAGATCTCAAAGGTACTTGTCTCTTTGAAAATGGCAAATTAGATGCTACCCAGCAAAGCTGATTAGTGAGATCTGCAATGCATTGGTACTTTAAATCTTTATTTCTTCTGGTGCATTTTCCATCCATATGTGTGCTAGTAATGAATTGAAGTGTACTTTTACAGTTTTATTACTCTGTCTAAGTGTCAAGTGAATCACTCTGTTTGTAATGTCTGAATGCTGAAAAATGGTATCTGTTCAGTTAATTTGTATGTCCACCGGAACACCTATCATATACAGTTGTATAATTCTGACTCAGCTGCTGAAATGGCTTCACGTCGAGCAGATGTTAAGTCAAAGTATGCAAGTGATTGCCAATGATTTAAATGACACTGCTAATCACTGCTAGTCAAAGTATGCAAGTTTTTACCATGATACATTTGACATTGTGAATCACTGTTGTAACTGAATGCTATCTTGTTGAGCTCAGGAAGCCGAAGAATCACTTCCCTAGATAGAAGAAAGACTACAAATCTGTGTCAAGGAGGAGCTCAGGAAGCTGAAGAATCACTTCCATATGTTTGAATGCTCTGTTTCTACTATGTGTTGTAGTCGTAACTTTGCTGTAGTCGTAGACCTATATGTGTTGTAGTATTAACTGTGCAACACATATGTGCTGTTAAGCAGGGAAGACAAATATTGTATGGTCTCTAGTTGTTGATAGATAAGCATGGAATTTCTTGTAGTGTTTGTCAATTTTCACAAGGTAGAAAGTACATGAATCAAATCTTGCTGCTCTCCACATATCATATACATATATATCAGAGTAGAGTAATTTCCCTTTGTTTTCTTTCTTCGGTGCCAAACAGCAAAGGGGAAGGGGGGCAGCGGTGCCCAGGGAAATCAAAGGAAATAAATTAACTAGGGAAATCCTCGTCCGTGAAAAATCACGCAGGGTTAATAACCCTTTACTCCCAAACCAGCCCTCAGGGAGAAAAACCACCATGGGAAGTTTAGTGGCAAATCAATTTCATGGTGGCAAATCCATAGGTCGGGAGGATCTCCCCACCTGGGTTTGGGAACCAAGATGCTAAATTCCCCTTTGTAGCTTCCCAGTGGCAAATCAATAGGCCAGGAGCATCCTTGTTCAAACGCATTTAAACAGCAAACGCATTCAACATAGTGATAAGTAGCACAGATGGGTTAATAAGTAATAAAGCGACCAGTGATAAGTAGCACAGATGGGTTAATGAGCATTCAAACGCATTCAACATAGTAGTAATAAGCAGTAAAGCATTACATATTCCAACACAGTTACGACTACAGTGACCAGTGATTCTCAGTAAAAACAGAGCATTCAAACATAGCACATATGGTTTAGCCAAATGCTCAGCACAGTTACCCAGATGCTCAGCTAAAATAAACGCATTCAAACAGTACTTAAATAGAGCACATATGGTTTAGCTAGTTACAACTACATCCTTGTTCCCATCGGTAATAAAACATAGCACAGATGGTTCATTCCATCCCAACGACACCAACTTGGTTCTGATCACGTAGTACTTAGCTCACTGAAGTATGGTTCATGAGAGATCTACAGTTAGATTAACAATTAAAGGTTTTGATTCAACATATAATTTAAAGCAGACAAATAGACAAACAGACATGTAAATCAATAGTCAAAGTTAATGATCAAGATAATAATTTATAGAAGCTACAGAAGGTTAATAAATTGTCATAGAAGCTACAGAAGGTTAATAATTGTCATACACTAAGCATATTCAAAGAGACACCTAAAAAAGGATAGACTTAGTAATAGGGCATTCACATGAATCCAACTACGAACCAAAGAACATTACCCCAATATGACAATTAGCAATACTGTTTTTCCCAGAAAAAGCACATAGACAATATTGAAGATCACCAACTACGCAGTGGTACAAAAGCACAGAGACAAGTACGTTTGGGATCTTGACGATTGACTCTCGGATCATGTAGTGCTTCTCATTAGGGTTCTGCAATTAACCAAAAAAAATTGAAATAATTTATCCATGTCAGCAGCAGAAGGTTCACACAAAGCAAAATTTTACATGGTTAGACATAATGAGACAAGTAAGTTTTTCATGAACCATACACTGAGCATATTCGAAGAGACATACCTAATTTTTTGCTTTAGCCATATTAATCGAACATTAGGATTCTTGGTTGTAATGAATATCTTCATGTGTGTCTCAGACTCAAAAGACATCCAAAGCATATGACTTCTCCTCATCGGTTACTTCACCATAGCATCCACTGGATCAACACACTTCTCAACTGAAAATTCTTCCTCACGCCTTTTCCTTTCTTCAAAAGCTTGCAAAGTTTTGCTGGTTTGGCTCTTTTTGTACTCCATATATCCCTCAAGAGCAGATCCAATGTGACTTTGCTTATGCTTTGTCCCACTTCCACCTTCTTCCTGTCTTGAATCTTGAGCTTCATTGTGTTCATTATGTGCACTAGAAGTCTCCTGGCCATCGAAACTCGAAGCAAATGGATTAGCACCCAAGTGACTACTGCTTTGTTCAGAGTTATTTCTTTCAACAGGAGGGGCAAGAGGTGGAACAGCAGGAGCAACAGGAGGTGCAGGAGTAGAAGGTGGATCCACTTGCATGGTTGATGTGATGTTTAGATTTCCTGTAGAAACACTTCCTATTTCCTATAGAAACACTTTCTATTTTCAAGAGACAATTGGAACTCATATAAGAACCACAAAATTATTTGATGCTGAAAGCAATAAATTAAGCTATGCAAGTGAGGGAACTTCACCTTCATATAGTGCTTCCAATTGGTAAAAGAGGGGAAATGACTTTTTACAAAACTTTGCTACTCTTAGATGATTCTATTGAGTGTAACAGAAAAGGATAATTAGTTAACAACAATAACTTAGCTACTTCTTAGCATATTTTATATAGAGTCAAAATGGCTTACCGCAATTAGCTTCTCCTATACTTTTGGTTCCGTTAGTATCATACACAAAGATTCATTCCAACCATTACCACTGTCTCTTTTAGCATCTCTTAGTGCCTTGTAATTAGCTTTGAGCTCCTTCTCCTTCTCCTGCACCTGCTTCTTTGTGAAATGAGCTACGGGAAACTTCTCATTGAACTTGCTGGTGATAATCCTCCGGCCCTCTGGTACCCAACCATTTTGACCTTTATAGTTGGGGTTATCTTTGTACTCAAGTAATATTTAAACAAGACTTTTCTCATAAGCGGAGTTCCAAGCAGCCCTATCAACTTCACCTGCCATGGCTGCATTTTCCAAAACATGTTAAGATGAAGTACAAAGAAACATCAGCAAGATCAAGGTGTCTCAAAAAAAGAAATTCAAGTACAAAGATAACAATTGCATTAAAAAAGGCACTTATTACAATAATGTTTGTAGTAGACAGTTCCAAAAATTACATAAGCAAAACATACACAAACTACAAACTAGAGGAATCAAACTAGACTAATTATTATTAGTATAAGCAACCCACATTTGGTGTGCGATCTGATCTCTTAGAGTACTGCCATCATTTGACTCCGCTTCACTTGGATAGTTGTTGTCCCCCTTCGGCACGTCAACAAATTGATCTGTTGGGATATACTCTGGTTGGTCATCCAGCCACCCATCTTGACCATTTTTCCCTCTAATTATATTGTGAAATGCAATTGCTACAGCTGCAATCTTGAATTTATTTTCTATGAGATGGAAAAGTGCCTACTTTCAGAATCGGGAACCTCTTCTTTAGAACACCAATGGCCCTCTTTATATGGTTGCGAAGCAATGCATGGTGATGGTTAAACAATTCTTTGTAGTTTGCATAACCACTTTCAAACGAACGACGCCTTCTAAACTCACTGAGATGGTACCGAACTCCTCGATATGGGGCAATGATGATGTATTTGCGTACCCACCATCTACAAATCTACAATATAGAACTTTCTCTCTGACACAATAAATCCTTTGCTAACAGCACATCTAAGGACTTCTGCATCTGATGCTGACCCTTCCCATCCACATGAAATGAATTTGAAGTTAAGGTCAAAGTTGCAGGCTAACATACCATTATGTGATAGGGTTCCTTTCCTATTTCTGTAGGGAGGGGTCTTGTCTTCTACGATGGTGATTGGTATATGAGTGCCACCAATTGTACCAATGCAATTCTGCATGGAAGGAAAAAAAATAAGGACTTGGAACGCAAGGAAAGAAAAGATTGGGGAAAGTATTATGCACACCTGAAAGAAGGACATAAAACGAGGATCTGTCGCGATTTTGATGAGTTTGGAATGAACTTGGAAGTCTCACAAATCGATGAGTTGAGGCAGGAATTATTTTGAAAACTCCTGTTATTTTCCGATGGATTGTCTCGCCGTTGCGTTGAAAAGCTTTCTATAGCCTTTAGTTGCTAGCATTGTGTGAGAGCATAAACATGAACATCCCAATCTGCTTCTCAACAGCAACACCTCGTGTGTCATGGAGCAAATTCTCTCTTCTAAGAAAGTCCGTTGTGGCTTTAAATATTTCAGGCTCCATTCGAAACTGAACTTTACACCAACTTGGGTGCCCTTCAATGATTTCCTTAACCTTTTTGGCACTAAGAAGAGAAGATGTGTGCACAAGTATTTTCTTTTCTTGTAGCTACGGAATTATGGCAGGAACAAGTACAAAAAATAGCTCATCATCCTCTTCCTCCTCCTCCAACAAGAACCGCCTAACTTGCTCCTCCTAAGATTCCATTATCTAGTGTATTGTAACCCATCAAATAGAACAATAAGAGAAATCAGGCTAACAAATCAATATAGTAACCCAACAAATAGAACAATAAGAATGTGTGTTCATGACCCCTAAAAGTATCCCTGAAAAAAGGGTTATGTCAATGTGCACCATTGCTGCGGGGTTTTTTTTGTACTCAGGCTAGCTGCATGGTGTATATATAGGGAAAAGAGGAAGATAATGTTGCTTGGTCTTAGCAATCAGCGGTCAGCATGCAAACAGATTGGAACTACTAGTAATGAAACAAAAAGGAAAAAAAAATAGATGGGATCTAGTAGTAAAATGGTGCTATTTCTCTATCATTATAGTTCAGATCATGCTGTGAAAAATATAACTGAACAATAGTTCTGAAATAACTTATTTAGTTCTAGTGGAAATGTTGCTATAACGGATAAACCTATGTAGACCAATATTTATTTATTTTGGGATTCTTAGCCCACCAACATGGCTAAGCAAGTAGGAACCACAGTATTCAGAATCATATTTAACTTCGGTAAAAGTATAAAAAGGTACCACAACCAGCTTTTCTCTTTAAATTTTTGAACATCTAGCACTACCTACTCTACTCTGCAAAATGGAGCAAGAAGACAGAATAATGAAGTAGCAATGGCAATCATTGTCAATCTGAATCTACATTCAAGCTCTGTTCTTGCAAAAAGCTCTCCCTACAAGATTCCAGTTATTATTCAGCAAGATAATGAGAGAACTTTGTCTATCTATATCATGTAATCAACATCAACTAGGCCTCTTTTGAGGTTAATGTGGCAGAGCTTTCAGCTTAAATATTTCCAGAACATGAACTGTTCACAGCATTTGGAAGATACAGATACTTGTCCAGCATAAATAAACATTTACAGGACTGATGAAACCAAAATTCACAGTTAGTCATCATTCACTTGGGCCAAGAGAAAGGAAACCTGTAAATGAGATGCTTATCGTTTAGGAAATACGAACGATTGCATTTCAATCTTATAACCCGGATGCCAAATATCTAAATTGTGCAACTTGGGTAGCTGCACACAGAAACTAGCACAAGTAATGGCCCCTCCCTACTTCCAAACATACTAGGATCAAAATGAACATTCCTACAACAGAAATGGGACAACTTCCTACCGGATCTTTGCGTATTTGTACACATTTCAGCATCAAAAGCTCTTATAGACAAAAGAAAAGAGCAAAAGGCGGCATCTGATGGCTGATGGGGAGGTGGAGGTGGTAGGGGAGTCCGAACCTAGCAAGTCCGCCGCCGTAGAAACTGCGTCAGGTCGTCATTCGCTTGTGTCTGCAGCTTTTCCTCCCCAAGATCTGCAAGAAATTTTGCGACTGTGAGGTGAGGTGAGAAAAGGAGAGGAGAAACCCTAGCATGGTAAGGAGAGGCTGGCGAAGGAGGACTTACCTGATGCAGAGGTGGTGGAGGAGACCGCAGCGAGGGGCGCGCGATGGCGGAGGACTGCAGACGATTGCAGCACCGAGGGCGAGCACGAAGAAGATGAGCGAGCTGACGGAGGTGAGGAAGACGACGAAGGCGGAGCAGGCGATGAGGTCCCCGAGCACCTCTTTGTCGGAGAAGGTGCGCCCGAATGCGGCGAGTGGTGACTGCAGCGGCAGGAAGTCGAGTCGGGGGCGTGACGGGGAAAATCGCCAGGCCACGGCAGGTTAGGTCTGTTTCCGCGCGGATGTTGGGCTCGCTCGGGCTGGAAAACTCCCCGCAGGCTTGGGTTGGAAAGATCACGCGTGGAAGGTTTCCGCGTGGGCTTCCTCCGCAGGGAAAAGGTCAGGAACCCCGCAGGGAAGCGGGCAACTTTAACATATAGCAAACACAGTATTGGTAAGACAAGACCACATCACTAAATCTAGTTTTGCAAAATTCACTCCAAACGTGAATAAATGGCGCATGCAAACACCCCCCTCCCCCCCAATGGCCAGCAGTCACATCGTCCAGCAGATTTTTCCTTGGCACCTTATTCCTCTCTCCTCGTAGCACCACCTAAAAACAAACGCTGAAGCTGCCCTTACAGACGGACGGCAAATGGCGACAACGTGGCCGGGCTGAGGGGGCGCCGCAGGCACCCCGGAACCGGAAGGAGAGTCTATGAACAACCAGCAGCCATGCGGCCCCCTCTGCAGCAAACGCAAGCAGGCGAATGTGTGGATGGTGCCCCTCAGCCTGCAACTTCTAGGGATCTTAGTGAAAAGTTTGTGCTGGTCTATTTATTGGCAGAGACCCTTCCAAATGGTGCTGTCACTCAATGGAACTGTTCTATATGTAAGGAACCAAACAGTTTGCATAAAGGATTCCAAAGCCCAAATATGCCCAAAAGGCATAGATCCTCAGTCACTAATTATATGGGCCCCACATGTCAGCGAGGGTAACATTTGAAGTCACTCAGAGGATCCATTCTAAATATGTTGGCAGATTTCCAACACAGAACATTGATTTGTGCCCAAAAGGCCAAAACAGTACTTGACAGACCCCCAGGCAGCTAATTAACCGGTCTTCACGAACTACCACTGCATGCCAAACATAGCACCAAATAATTACAAGATACAAACGAAGCGCATATCACAAACTTCAGCAAGCCACGGGTTACATCTGCCATCTCAAACCAGCAATAATATGGAGATTGTGAGACCCAATCAAGGGCGTAACTGCATCTAAAAGAGCTCGAGTTTCGCATCTAAAAGAGCACGACTTTCCTTCCCCTGATGTAACCGTATCTCCGCTTGCGGCCAGATTTGGGTTCAAAGCCCAACTCATCATCAGATTTATCCTCATCCCTATCCTCAAGATGGCACCAGCGAGGCATGGGCACAGGCCACCTGCAGTTAAATTCAAATGAAAATAATTTATGTCCAAAACTTGACCCCAGCTTAACATATAGTAACATGCATCAGAATACCAACCTGTTTAACTTAGTATTCCTATCTTTATTCATTTTCCAGAAAGGCGAACCAGAGGGATCACTATCATTGCCAACTTCACCAAATTTACTGTCAACATACCAAAAAAAATATTATGCTTCAGCAAGCTTCTTAAAATGTACCAAAAAAGAACAATGTGATATGCACTTGAATACCTTTTTGTTTCAAACGATGTTAGAATTTCGCAAATGTCCTCCCAAAACAGGAAAGGGGTTCCTATTCTCTGATCATAGAAGTTCATGCCAATGACATCCCCATCAAGATTAACAAGAGGGCCCCCAATCCCAACCTAGAAAGTTGACATGAACAAGCTGTGATTTCTATTCCAAATAGGTATTGCTAGGCAACTCATTCCAATGCAACTATATACTTCCTTTGCTCAGAAATACAAGGCGTATTTTGTCCGTACAAATTCAAGTTTTGACCATTGATTAAACCAATAATATCTAGGTTGTCAAAAAAATAATGATACTGTTAGATTCAGATTCCAAAGTACTTTCTCATGGCCATATGTTGTAACTACAAGCAAAATAATGTCAGGGGAATTTACGGTAAAAGCTCGCTTTTAGACAGTCAAATTATGCCTTGTAAAAAACATTAGTATTTACTATCACCATGAAAAATGAGGCAATAAAAATACAAGATTACCTTACTGATTTTACATGTGGAACGTGCGAGGAAATCGCAATCAAGGGTGCCTGTCCAGGAAACCAGATTCCCAATAGTAGCCATTAGCGCTCCTGATTTGAAGCAACGCCCTACAGCTGCTACTTTAAAAGACTTTGACTCTGTCCAAAAAAGCTCAGTATTTGATGCACAAGGAGCAGGGTAATCCTTGACACTGACTAGAGCAACGTTGTAATGTAGACTATAATGCTGCAACGTCCCTTCTATGCATTGATTCTCAAGCAACACTTCAATCTGCAAATAATACAGTGATGAGATTTAAGCAGAACCTTAAAAGAACAGCTGTTGCAGAACAATGAGCACCAACCCTCAAGTTTTCAACAATCTTGTTCTCATCACCAGAATTTCTAACCAAGCTTGCTGATGTCAAAATTATCGTAGATACATTCCACTCAATAGAAAAACCCGTGCATGCAAAAAACCTTTTTTCTCCTGTGTACCATGATTCTGGTTATCAGCTAGTTTGTACTCAAAACAGAAATGAAACAGTAAATGGCACGTCAATGTAAAATCACCATCGTATGAAGCCAGTGCAACAATATTGCGATTTATGTTAGAAGCTCTTTTGCTGAATTTTCTCCAAACACCTTCACCATGCATGTCGCCAAAAGTTTCTTCAAAAGTATTTACCAAAATCATGCCATCTGGAGAAATATACATTGTTGGATAGTTGTTAGTGGTACAGGAGAACTGTAAAAGGTCAGCAAAATTAGAAGCACTTACTCACCTCCTAACATGGAGGATGGTAACTTAGGGTAACCCATGGAGTCTAGATCTAACAGTTCCTGGTTGACAAAAGCTCCATGTACTGGTGCAACAAAGGTCAAGTGATCAGTGCTGACAAATACTAAAGGAAAAAAGTCTAGATTAAAAAAAACTTGACCTCAGGGGGGAGACGACCCCTGGGCTTTGTTTTAAGAAGCAGTACCAGGCTTCGAACATGGACTGGCAAGGGGGTTTCAACGACCCCGCAAGTTCACTGCTCTAACCAGTATAACTCATGAGAAGCTGGTAGGAAAAAGTCTAAATTACTCCCTCCAACTATGGATCAAGTCCACATGACTTCCTAAATTATAAAACAGTTTACTTGACCCCCGGGGTTTCCAAAACCAGCACACTTTTCACCTTTGACACCCAGCTAAAACCAGTTTTGGCCACCTGGACGGTGGATTTGCTTGTTTTGATGACTAGGATGGCCACATCATCATCCATTGTCCACATCTGCTCTCGGCGTCTTCCTCTTGTTGCCGCCACCCTCATCCTCATGCGTTCTGATGCGGCACGGTGCAATCCGCTGCTTACCTGCCACAGCAGCTAACTGCAATGCCACGTGCTGGCCCACATGCCCGCTCGCTGCAGCTGCCCGCTTCCTCGCGCTGCCAGTGCAGCCTGCCGTAACCTTGACCCAATGCTCGGGGTAATGCACATGGATTCAGCAGTGGCACCACCAGCTCCTTACTCCCTGGCCGCGTCCTCTCTTCCCGTAAGTTGTGAGTGGTGCCGTTAACTGTCAAGCGCAACAGACGAGGCACCACTGGCGATTTACTCCCTCATGCAGTAAGCGCACGTGGCGCGGGTGAGTGTAAGCCAGCAACGGCGTCGTGGAGAGAGAGAAGTGGCATGGCCGTGGCGTGCTGCTGATGTGCTTGCCCTGCTCTCGTTGGAGGCAAGAATGGAGAGAGTAGGGAGGGATCGAACTTGCTTTGCTGTGGTTGTTGTTGCTCTGGTGGGGTTGATTAGGAAGAGACGAGGAGTAGAATTGCTTGGTGGTGGCTGATTCAAGTCTTGGGGAGAAAAGTTGTGGGCCATGGTTTGGGATTTGGCCAAGAGCAGCAGGAGGATCCGATCGCATTGGGGTTTTCTGGTGCTTTACGTTTGGGGGTGGAGGGAGTAAGATGTGGTTTGCGGTTGCTGCTTGAATTGGTACTGGCATGTGCTTGGTCTGCGCTGATTGGAAGGAAGGGAAGCGGATAAGCTGCAGCAGCATGCCTCTTGTTCGTGGGAGGAGAAGCAAGAAGAGAAAGAGGAGCTTCAGCTCTGGTGGCCTGCGGTGGAAGAAGAGAGCAGGAGAGGGGTGACGGCAGCAGCTAAGGAGGGGAGAGAAGAAGAGAGGGTAGAGCTGGCAGCAGATGGTTGATGATGTGGCCATTCCGTTCATCGAAACAAGCAAACCCACGTGGCGAAACCGGTTTTAGTTGGGTGTCAAAAATGAAAAATGAGCTGGTTTTAGAAGTTCTAGAAATTTAGGGGGTTAAGTAAATCGATTTATAGTTTAGGTGGTTATGTGGACTTGGTACATAGTTGAAGGGAATAATTTGGACTTTTTCCTATACTAATAGTATACACGGAAAGTAAATTCACAAAATTCTGCGCACAACGATCAGCATGTAACACTAGTTATATCATGATAACAACCTGAGCAACAATTCACATTAGAATTTAGAGTGCATGAACATACCCAAGATGTAATGTACATATGCCCTGATAAGATCTAAAAATATAAGGGTACAAGTGAAAGGGCCAGACTAGTTGATATACAAATGTAAACTCTAGACTTGCACAGCTTCTAAATAGGTATGAATTTTAAGCAGTCTGAGGAATGCTTGCGCACTCACCTTCTGGATGGCTGTTATATTTCTCACATACGGGTCCAATCCTGCAGAACATAAAATGACTAGTTGACTACTAACCAAAAAAGTAAAATGGATCAAACCCATGCATTAATACGCAAAATGGTGCCAAAACCTACATGGTAGAATCATAGGCAAGTAACAAGATAGAGAAAAGAGGACCTCAAGTCACGTGGAAAATGTTTCATGAAAACACATGATCATAATGCACATTCCAAGACACATACAGTTTTCAAGATTGGCACAAGAAATATTACTTACAGGACAACAGTGAATGCGTGATACATGCCAAAGGTAACCATATGTTGGTTGAGGTGGCAAAGAAACAAGTTAATATTAAAAGTAAACACTGAGAAGTGCAAAACTCAGATGCCATATAGGCTAAGGAACAGCAGCAAATGATCCAGATTATTGCATGCATATGTTGTCTGGCACGCAAAAGGGCTAACCATATAAGCTCTTTTAGGAGAAGAGTTAAGGTAGAATAGAGCAGGTGAACTAATCAAGGGCACATATCGATTAGACATACCTGTAAACCTTTGCAAGACCAGTCTTCTTTTCCTGGGATGTCCAGTAATGCTCCAGATGCTTGAGAATTGTGCCCCATGGTAGGAAAACGGCTCTTCTCATGGTCAAAAAAAGGTTCATGCCAACAACCGTCCCATCAATAGAATGAACTGGCCCACCCTCCCAAGCCTAATACCATAATAAAGGTGACAGGCAACAAGGGTTACATTTGAACAAAATGAGGTTGTATAGAACAACAGTTAAATATATAATAAAAAATCATTTTTATTGCCTCCATGCAAAACAGCATAACAGAAATAGAATAAAATGCTGATATCGTCATGCAAGTGTACCTCTGAGATTTTACAATCAAGATCTTCATCATCCTCAGATACCCTTGAATCATCATCCAGTTCCACACTCTTGGTCACTATTTCACCACAGACGCCACGCCCTATAGCTACTAATATCTCACCGTGGGCCAGAATTTCCGGTGCACTTTGGAAAGGTCCAACTTGAACATCAAGGAAGGCATGGACATTGACAACAGCAAAGTTGTGATCTAAATCAAATTCACCCACAATCCCCATATGCACTTCATTGCCTTCATGTCGCACTTCAATCTACAAAACAATAAGGCAAGAAATGAGCACACAATTATCTGAACTAAGCAAATCAGTAAAGGATGATTGTCAGAGCCAACCTTTAAGTCATCATGGTCTTCGTTTGTACCATCGAGGGCTCTGACCAAACTTGCAGAAGTCAGAAACCTTGTAAGGTGACCCTGATGTTCCATAGCTATGCCCGAGCATGAAAATAAGATTCTGTCTCCTACAGAAGATCGCAATTTAAATTATTTATAACTGGTGGCGTTTCAATATATATTTGTTGAACAACTGAGACGACTAAGCATATATAATCACCATCGCACAAAGTAATAGAGGAAACACGTTTAGATAAATATGATTTTAGCCCATCACTGAGCCCAGACCGAACATCTTGATTAGAGTCCCCAAGGAAGCGACCTAGTTGAAGGAAATAAAACATTAAGGCAACTGTGAACAGTGAATAATCAAATAAAGCTCTGAAAATGTGGGGGAAACCTAGCAGAAAAGAGGAAGATCTAGCAGACCTGAGAACAATGATTCATTCTTGCAAGCTCTTCTGTTCTTGCGAATGCGTTTAGTGAGATCAGCACCACCCCTCTTAGCTTTCCGCATCTTTTTCAAGACTGGAGCAGAACTTTCTTTTAGAAATTAAACAATAGGGCAAAATGTGGGGCCATAAACGGTGAATCAACAATATAAAACTATAACCGAGAAACTAATCAGAACACTAATAATGGCCGTAATATGTCAGGGTTGCTGGTGCTTGACTTGCCTGAAACACCAACATTGATAATTTTGGTTGGGGTCCCAGAAGGTGGTCAGATAGCATCATTTCTTAGCTCAACTATCAGCTATCAACTATAGCATGGAGTACTGACATGTGCACTGTTACACCTGATGTCTAGGTGCCAACTTGCTCCCTCAAATCAGATGAACATGAAGATCTCTCCTTCAGTGAAGTAGTTGTCGCTGGTGTTAACTGGTCCAACGATCTGCAACACAGTCACAGAAGTAAGAAACAGATCAATTATATAAGCTCAGTGAAGCAACGGAGGAGCAAAAAAAGATGGCCACTTACCTGCCTCAGTGTCTCGCGGGCGAGGGCGGCCGGCGGCGCTCGCGGGCGAGGGGGCCGAGGGGCGGGCGGCGCTCGCGGGGGAGGGGGCGACGGGCGCGGGCGGCCGGCGGCGCTCGCCGCTCGCGGGCGACAGGGCGAGGGGGGCGGGCGGCCGGCGCCCGGCGGCGCTCGCGGGCGACAGGCGGAGGCGGACTGGGCGAGGGGGCGACGGGGATTTGGGGCTGGGGGTGCGGGCGTGCGGTGCACTGGCCGGGAGACGGGGAGAGAACGGAGAGTTATATAGTTATTGTTGTGGGTCCGGGCTAGTTTTTAAGGACGAAATGTATACTTCGGACCTTAGGTTAGCGGGGAAGTATAAATCCATCCTCGCACCCGTCATGTGTTAGGTCTTAGAACCCGAGATCTGTAGGGAAATTCCGGATCCGCCCCCGCTCCCGTCAAGGTTTACCATCACTAGTGCTACGACATATTTAGGTGCCGTGTTAATAGCAAATCATACCCACCCATGGATCCTAGATGGATAGGATTTGTACGGGCTCATCCAATTAGCAATGTTTAGAAACATTCCTAGAAAAAGTAAAATGTTACAAAGTAAGTCCTAATCCATGGCACATTCACATCGAAACATTACATCAATTTTCACCATGGTTTGAAAGAGAGAAGGAGAAAAAATGCCGTGTGTCAGTCGATCTTTCGTCCTCCCACCAGCAAACCTACACCGTCTGACTTCACAACGGTGTCAAATATGCCGGAACTTCCGGTGTTGGAACTTCCAACAACAGATAAAGCACTATACGAATTTCAAATGCAAACTTTTTTTAACAGAATCTATTTGAATCAAAAGTTCATCAAAGATGTAGATATACTTCTACAGGTGATCCCTACAAGAGAAAACTCACAAACTCATGGATATATAGGGACCAAACAAGTTCTAAGTTAACAAGAACTTGAAAAACACAATAAACATACGAGACAAATGATTTTGTTTACCGAAGTTCACTCCCACAAAGAAAACTATATCTCCGTTGAGAAGCTCACAAAGAGTCGGATCCTCACTAACCCTTTACATCTCCCAATAAACCACAAAAGAAGATTAGGTCAGTCATTATGAATCCTCCAAGAGGATGGGCAATACAAATTTTCTGAGTGCACCATAACGAGAGGGAGCTCAAACAGGCAGTGCCAAACTGTCTAGAAGCAAGCTTCAAGGGTAAAAAATGTGAATCGAAGACCAAAGATGCTTCAAGTGCTCTTGAGATGAACAAGATTGACCTCACACTCAAAGCTAGAATCACACACCTCAAACCTTCCTCTCACCTAAGCCCTAGCTCAAATATCTTAAGGATTAGCTCAAGAAGGGAGTAGGAGGGAATATTGAATGCTCAAGGAGGTGTTTATTTCAGGTTAGGTTAGCAACAAAGGAAGAGAGAGGTGAGGGGGTATAAATACCCAACCCCCAAAACCTAGTTGTTAATGTGGTGTTAAAGTGCCTGTCGCAACTTCCGACACATGGTCAGAACTTCCGATGCTATGAAAATAAAGTCTGCTAAGTACCCCTTGTCGAAAGCTTCCGACCCCACGTCAGAACTTCCGACACACACAGAAACTGTGAGAAACATGTTAATGTGCAAAGTTGTGGTGTCTCTTATGGGTGGTTAGCATCTCAAAATAACACTTTGACATCTCAAGCCAACCAGCCGCATCCCTTTACAGTACGGTGTTCCTATAGTCAATTTCAAAATTAAAAAAATATAAATCATTCTTCTTATATGCTCCAACACCATGCTTCAAAATATTTTGGGATCCTTCTTCATACCTTTGTATTTCTTTTGCTTTAAGCCTATCAATTTCTCAATAAAAATATTAGTCCCTTAATTATGCATGTAATCAACACCAAAAACCGTTCAGGGGCCAAGATGCACTTTCACTCCCGCGCTGCCTCGCCTCCACTATCAAATGAACCGCCGCCATTGGGCCATCCTTCAACCTGAAGCAGTGCAATGGCAAGCAATGGTGCAGGCACGTCTGGATGACAAGTGGAGGAAGGAAGAATGCTCGACAACCATTGGATTTAGTGACAGGCATGAATCTTAAAGCAGAAGTTCAATAAGAAATTATCTTCCGGAAGATGCATAGATTTTTCGAGCAAACAACAGCTCCGCACCTCTATCTACGGGTGCACACTGCAATGTTGCTGACATTAGTCCTACCTCGTGAGCCTCAAGAAGGAGGTGCGGAAAGACAAGATGGTAATTGGGTGAACGTGGTTGCCTGCCTAGGCTAGCGCACGGCTTCATGTTATATATGGAAAATTCCCAACAGATTACAATAGTTTGGACAATGTGTGACACAAGATATAGTTGATTTAAACCTCCTCTATCTATACAACATCTATTTGTAACTCAAGGTTTAACCAACATATCTATGTATCCAGAAACATCACGTTCATTTGATGTGTTAACATAAAACTCTTTTACAAGAGAGAAACCAAAACCTATCCTTTAACAGCCTCCCTCAATCTTAACCGGACTTGCTTCTAAGGTTTAGATTGCCTTTGAATTTTTCAAACTCCCGTACTAGAAGTGCCTTGGTGAAGCCATCCCCCAATTGGTCTTTTGATGGAATAAACCGAATCTCCAATTGCTTTCTTGCTACTCTTTCTCTCACAAAATAAAAGTCAATCTCAATATGTTTAGCAAGAGCATGAAAGGTAGGAATAGCTGCAAATAATTGCACCAAGATTATCACACCATAAATAAGGCGGTTCTTTTAATTTCGCACCCAACTCTAATAGTAAAGCTTCTACCCAAATAGTTTCGGCTGTAGCATTGGCCAATGATTTATACTTTACTTTAGTGCTTGATCTAGAGACAGTTGTCTAGCACTCCACGAAATTAAGTTCGGACCAAAATAAACAGCAAATCCACCAGTAGACCTTCTATCATCAATGCTACCAGCCCAATCCGCATCAGAGAAAGCACTTATCAAAGTAGAAGATGACTTGCATATCTCAAGCCCAATATTCAATGTTCCTTTCACATACCTTAGAATTCGTTTGACAGCCGCCCAATGAACAATTGTGGGAGCATGTAGAAATTGGCACCCTTTGTTAACAGCAAAAGCCAAATCAAGATGAGTATGAGTTAAATACTGCAAAACCCCAACAATACTGCAGTATTTTGTACCATCTTCTAATAATAATAATGTGCCATATTGACAGGATAATTTTTTGAGGCTGCCAAAGGTGTAGGAGAAGACTTAAAATTTGTCATGCCAACTCTTTTCAACACATCTAACTCATACTTTGTTTGTGACAGTATAATGCCTCCCTGAGTTGGTTTGACTTCAATGCCAAGAAAATAATTTGGATTACCCAAATCTTTAAGAGCAAAATCTTCCCGAAGATCTTTAAGCAAGGCTGAAATTGCATCCATGGACGACCCTGTCACTGTGATATCATCATCATATATGAGCATAAATCTGGTTGTGTTCGACTTGGAATAAATAAATAGTGTCGCATACGACTTGGATGCTCTAAACCTAAGATCAAGTAATTTTGAACTCAACTGTGAATACCAGGCCCTGGGAGCTTGCTTCAACCCATAAATAGCTTTATCCAACTTACAAATATAATTTGGAAATTTTGCATCCTCAAAGCTTGGAGGTTGTCTCATGTAAACATCTTCCTCAAGAACACCATGAAGAAATGCATTCTGAACATCTAGTTGCCTCAAACACCAACCTCTTGAGACGGCTAGAGTTAGCACAAGTCGAACAATAGCTATTTTCACAACAGGACTAAAAGTATATTCATAATCAATACCATATCTTTGCTTGAATCCTTTAGCGACCAATGTTTCTTTATAATGATCTATACTCCCATCAGCTTTTCGTTTCAATTTATACACCCACTTACAATCAATGAGATTGTTACCTTTAGAAGGAGGAACCAAATGTCAAGTCTTATTTTTGTGAATTGCCATAAGCTCCTCTTCCATTGCTTTTGTCCATCTATGATCCCCAAGTGCTCTTGTAGAGTATGTGGCTCGCCTATAGACGAGAAGAAACCATATCTGATAGTCCTATCAATATATTTTTTTATTTAATAATGCCACTTTGAGATCTAGTCCTTGGACGAGGAGTATTTGGCACTGGAAAGGATACAAACTCAGGTTTTGTAGTTAAATTCGGAGCTGTAGAAGATCCTAGCAGAACAATCCCCACTGACTCTGAGGTGCTGAGTGCAAGCGCGGGTGTGAAACCCGCCCGTCCATGTGCTCCACGAGTTGATTGGGGGCTGGGCACGCTCCCCGCCACGCGTGGCTCACCACATGGCTCATCAGGTGCAGCGCGCAGCTTGCCAGGTGTGGCACGACCCGCCGAGCTTGGCTCGCCCACCTGTCGCGTCCCACCACGCGGCTCACCAGGGACGGATGCGTGCGGCGACGCGTGTGGAGACCGCAGGGACGTGACTGGATCCCCTTGGGATTCAGTGCCTGTCAGGGCCGACACATCATCTTCGGTTCCCGTGCCTGCCGAATTTGCTTCATTATATGTAAAACTTTCTGTTTCTTGCCTATTTTGAATGATCTAGACATCATTTTGTGCCAAATTTTCTCCTGATCGCTCTTGCACATGTGACACAGCACTAGAACCATAATGTGGATTATGATCATCAGTAGTATTAGCATTACAACTTACATCCCCGGAGCTATTATTCAAAAGATGATCTGGTAAAAGATGGATTTCTTGACGGAGACGAGCACCAGCATTTTCATGCAGTGTTTCAAAGGGAAAAACAGATTCATCAAATATTACATCACGAGAGATATACACACAACTAGTAGGAATGTCAAGACACTTGAATCCTTTGTGAATAGAGTTATAACCAAGGAAGGCACATCTTTTTAAGTGGAAAGCAAGTTTTCTTGTGTTGAATGGCCGAAGATTTGCCCAACATGCACACCCAAAGACACGAAGAGCGGCATAGTTGGGTTTTTTCTGAATAAGAAGCTCTATTGGTGTGTGATAATTGATGATTTTTCTAGGCAGGATGTGTTAGCATTGATGTGTGATAAGTGGCAGCTAGGAAAGCTTCATCCCAAAATTTCAAGGGCATTGATGTGTTAGCAAGGAGAGCAAGCCCAACCTCTACTATATGCCTATGTTTTCTTTCTGCATAACCATTTTGTTGGTAAGCATGAGGACATGAAGCTCGATGGGAGATGCCAATTTTCTGGAAAAAAGAATGCAAGCCCTCATACTCTCCTCCCCAATCCGTTTGCATGGATAAAATCTTCCTATCAAACTTGTGCTCAACAAGGTTTTGGAAATTATGGAAGACTTGGAAAACTTGAGATTTTTTCGAAGCAAATAGATCCATGCATATTTACTACAGTTATCAATGAAGCTCACATAGTATGTATGTCTACCAACACATTCTGGAGCTAGACCCCATACATCGGAATGAATTAATTGGAGAGGAAAAGTAGACACATTATTGGAATTTGCATAAGGTAACTGATGGCTCTTGACTCTTTGACAAGGATCACAAACTGAGTTACTACTAGTATCATCTAGAAACGACAAATTATTGTTCTTCAAAACATGCCTAACAATAGGAAAAGATGGATGACCCAAATGACTATGCCATCTATACATGGACGGCTTATTAACTCCAAACGCTACTTTACTTGTGCTTGCTTCAGAAGAGCTGGGAACTAAGGGATAAAGGCCTCGTTCACACCTGCCTTGATGGAGAGTTTTCTTCATTGCCGATCCTTGATGCAAGAAAAATTTGGATGAAATTCAAGGAATATATTAATATCATAGGCAAGACGATGAACTGAAGCAAGGCTTTTATGGGCACTAGGAACATGCAAAATATTTTTCAATAAAAGATTGCGAGCTGGGGTATGTAAAGTTGAATGATCAATACTTCTAATTTTCATACCTGAATCATTCGCTGTGTGAACTTGATCATAACCGCCATACTTGTCATGTACCGTCATCTTGTCCAATTCATTGGTAATATGGCTGTCCCACCGCTGTCCATTTACCAGTTAGTATCAACACCATAGGTGGCTAAGCTTGACTTCTTGTTGTTTGATGGCTGAAAATCTTCTTCAAATCAATGCCAACATTCAATAGCAGTGTGATTTGTCCTACCGCATATCTGACACCGAGGTCTGCTTTACTGTTCTCCAGACTTGAAACTGCTTGTTGGATTTAGTAGCCTGGCAACCCACCGGGGGGTTACCCAAGTGGTTAATTTGTAGGTAGAGAGGATCGTGAGACCAAGAACTCGAAGGTAATCACAAGAACACGAGGATTCATATAGGTTTGGATCTCCGGAGAGTAATACCCTAGATCCTGTGTTTTGCTAGATTGTATTGCTGAGAGTTGACATGGGATGCCCTCAGGAGGCGCCCTTGGCTGCCTTATATTGGCTCACAGCCTAGGGTTACAAGTCGGTTTGAATCTAATCTAGCTAGTTGTTACATGGAAAGCAATCTGAGTCGGATTACAACAAGTATCCTGCAATAAACGAGCTGATTTGAATCGCCTAGCCTCCTTGACTTGTGCTCCAAGTATCATCACATCCTTGGCCCGCACGTTCTGGTCGGGCGGGCACACTTGTCAGGACCGACCAGTATCCTAGTCGGTGGGGACTATTAGGACATGAAGTTAGTGATGTGTGAGGCGACTTCAGACTTGTGAACTAGAGAAAACGTCCAACAAAAATACGAGAAGTCGTCTAAAATGACTAGGTAGTAGCGATAACCAGAAATGCTAGCAACGGGAGAAGTCCAAACATCACAGTGAACTAACTCAAAAGGAGCAGAGCTGCAAGAGCTGGAATGTGAGAAAGGTAACCGCACATGTTTCCCTAATTGACATGAATGACATAGAGTGTGACTGTCTTTATTGCAGGCAATAGATGAAGTCTGTCTAAGTGTAGCGATGGCGGCAGGACCAGGATGACCAAGACGGAGATGCCACAAACTAGAGGAGATAGCAAGGACGGCGTGCGGCGCTGCAAAGCTGGATGTTGGAGGCATGGTGTAAAGATTGCGACACTATTGCAGCGAAGAATCACGCATCTGGTCGGAAAATCCTTGACAGAAAACCAAAAGCGTCAAACTCTATGGTGCAGTTATTGTTCTTAGTAAACTGACAAACAGAAATCAGATTATGAATTAAAGAAGGGACAACAATGATATTGTTAAGGTGAAAGTGGGAGGTGGGGGTGGTGAGGGTGGAGTTGCCACGGCACATGACGGGAAGGGTGTGACCGTTACCGACAGTAATGGAGGAGTAAGAGGGAGGAAGGCAGGAAAGAAAAATACCATCCGAAGATGACATGTGGCCGGATGCACCTGAGTCAATGACCCAGCCGCCGTTCTGTAGCGCCATCTAGTTCAAGGCGGCAACCAGGCCCGCCTGATCCTAGGTTGGCACCTAAGGGGTCACCTGAACGGGGGTGTAGGTGGTGTGGGCCTATGGAGGGCGGCCGAGGAGGCTAGGGGCGTTAGCAGGCCAGCCCCCACCGCCCTGACTGCCGGCCTACTGGAAACCTGGGGCGCCGTAGGAGCTAGGCCCCGGACTGAAGTAGAACCACGGGCTGGTGGGCTATGGAGGCCCGCCGCCATGGAAGCCACCACCGCCAGGGGGTGCTTGGAAGCCGTCGCCGCCCTTCTTCTGCTGCCACTTCTTCTTGTCGCCGCTGCCACCGCTACTATTGGTACCACCACTGCCAATCTGGACAGAACCAGACGGCAGGCGACACCTGCATTTACAGCTAGAGGATGAAGATGATGAAGAGTTCTCGGCGAAGAGGGTGGTGGAGTTGGAGATCTTCTCCTTGTTGGCGAGGCAAAGTTCCTTCAGGGCGAGCATGTGTCGCGCCTGGGCGATGGATGGGAAGCTAGCGGTGGAATTGGTGATGTCATCGGTGGTATTGGAGAAGTGTGGGTTAAGGCCACGGAGGAGGTTCAGGACAAGCTGGGAGTCCTGTACAGGATGGCCGACGTCGTAGAGGGCGTCAGTGAGGGTCTTCATGCAGCTGTAGTACTCGATGATGGAGGAGTCGTCCTGTGTCATGGAGTGTAAGTCGTGGCTAAGAAAGATTGCTCGAAACTACTTGTTGGCGTGGAAGAGGCCCTCGATGGCGAGCCAAAGATCCCGGGCAGTCTGATCAAATAAGTGGGTCGAGACAGCTATACCATATTGGAGTATGGACTTTGGATAAGTATCTTCAGGTGTTGTTGATCAAGAATAGTAGAGGGAACCATTTCTAATGAAGGCTCAAAGTTAGCACCTTGTCACGGTAGACTGCACTACTGAATTTGTCTAAGTCTGAAACAGCAACATGTAGCCGAGTTTGGAGCCGATTTCAGAGAAATGTAGAGCAAAAGGTGTAAGTGTTTATGGGCAAAATGGAATCTTTGGAAGTTGTAGAACACAAATGGATGGAAGTTGGACTAAGAAGAATGGAATTGGTGCACTGAAAATGAATTAGCAGATGGGTACATGACCATATCGAATGACTGACGAACTGAATGGGAAGTACAGAAGGATTCAGTTACTTGCCAAAGAAAAACTTAAATTTGAAAACTTTTGGATGCTTATCTCGGGCAAAGGTTTAAATACGAATTGTAGAGCTCAAGTTTATCTACACTTTGGTTAAGTGACTTGTGGACCGTCGGATGCGATTTTGACCGTGGTGGAGCTCTGAAGTTTCGGACATCAGAAAAACAAGAAAGGAGGGGGGGTTGACAGAGCCGCGCCCGACGTGTCGCCGCCGGTGCCTCTGCCGCTGTCCAGCTCACATAGCTAGGCCACCTCCTCACCACACAAGCCTATGAGTAGACCACGGTGTCAAACATGCGCACGGTGAAAGCTTCGAATAACTACCGCTCCCGCCGACCGTTTCTACTGCCTGCTCTTTTAGCGCCGCCGCCCTTTCTGTCAAAGCCACCGTCGCCTAGCAAATTCCCCCACCACACCGCCGCTCTCGTCGATTCCCTCCATCCACACCTCCATACATACCCCACCAACAACCCTAGCAACTTGTTGCCCAGTCTCTCCGCCGGCATGCCATAAACCGCCGTCGTCTCCGTCCGCCGTCGCCGCACCTCCTGCTCACGGTGAGCACCCTTTTGCCGCTACTCTCTGTCCGTTTGGGTAGTCGTAGGCGAGTCCTCGGGGCACTAGGAAGCTGTAGCAGTAGTTGTCTGGGTAGGTTGCGCCGTCGTCGTACTTAGCCACGACCGGCCGTAGACGCCGCCGCCCGCCGCCGTGGAGGGAATGGCTCCGGCCATCTCCCGGGAAGCTGTCGCCACGCACGGGTGCGTTAGAGCATGGGGATGCTTCCCCGGCCTAGCCCTGTTGCCGGTGGGGCGCCGGCCGACGAGCCGCACCGCCCCCTGTTGTGCCTGGTTTTGGCGGGAGGAAGAAGAAGCCTCGGGTGCTACGGGCCCGCAAGTCAGAGGAGGCGGGGGAGAAAAGGAGGCAGGTCGGTCGGGCGCGGGCGTCAGTTGGGCCAGCGTTCCGGAGGCCCAGGTGTTGGTGCGGTCGGCCGTTGGCGAAAGAGGCCGGAGGCCCAGGGGTCCAGCAGGCCAGGTTTCGCTAAAGAGGAAGAAAAAGAGAGCCGGGCCGTGGGCCGGTGCCGGTCCAGGAAAAGAATAAGAAAAAGAAAAATGGCCCAGGGAGCCCATCAGAGGGGAGAGTAGGCCGGCGGGTAAGGAGAATAGGAGAAGAGGTGGGTCCGAGGCGCGGGCCCAGTGTAAGAGAGAGGGGCTAGAGTAGGGTCGCGTGAGAAAAGTAAAACCGGGGTGTTTTTCGGGAACAATTAGATTTCTTTTATAGAATAAATAGTTTAAATCCGAATCTCACCATTTAAATCACAGAAATTTCTAGGAGTGTCCAAAATTAGTGAAACCAATTTTGTTAGGCTTATTTTATTTTCCTTTATGCATTAAAATTTTTATACCCTAGAAAAATAATAAAAATTTGGGTATTTATTTAATGCCTTTCTTTTAAGGTATTTAAATAAATGCTTAATCTTTATTAAATGCATAAAATATGGAATAACATTTTCATAATCACAAATTATTATTAAATCATAGTAAATTAGATTTTAAGGCTAGAAAATAATTATAACATTTTCTAAAAATAAAAGAAAAAGCCCTAGATAAGGTTAGTTAAGGAAATAAAATTGTAGGTTAATCTTTTCGGGTTTCTGTGTGTTGGCTTGCAACTTTATCATGATAAATTGTATAGTCCTTTTGGCTTGCAACTTTATCATGAAGGAAAGTTGTATAGTCTTATATGCAAAAAGTTGCATCCCTAACTCCTGCATATGTTGTGTTATAGACACCGAAGCACCAGAAGGGGATTTCTCGGAATATTCAGAAGGATCTCCGGAATTTGAGGAAGTCTTTGAATTGGTCCCCTATGAGGCCAACCCTTCAGACGGTGCTAACTTTTTTAGTGAACAAGGCAAGCCCCGGTGCATTATACCTATTATTTTGGAGTCACTATTTCATGTGTCCAATTATCGGTTATCTGTTATATGTATGCACTAAGTCTAGGAGTTGCTTGAAACCCATTCTTGTGCATTATCATACCTTGTTTTAAGGACATCTTTGCCACTTGTTCAAACCTTTAGAAATAACCCAAGTCTAGAATTGCTTAGTTGCTCAAACACTTGCTTTACCAAACCTTAAAGTAAATATTGAGTCATGCATGTTAATTATAGAAAGATAACTTGGAAATTAAGAAGCGGACAGAAGCTAAGGATGTAGTTCTGTCTGCTAGTTTAATCTGGTTAAGGCCCGATTCGTTGTCTTAACCTTTGACCAAGTGAAAGACATCTGATCACTTACTGGGTATGGGACCAACAAAGCCCAGTAGGTTAGTAAACCCTCTGATCGGGAATACTTCGTACCCGCGCTTGACGTGCTGGAGATTGGCAGGGGCGTAGTCTGAAACTCACATGGTGATCGGGCCAGACGTGGGGTCCCATGTGGGGGTGCGTCCCTGGGTCCGGGTAGTCTTATTCCCAATCATTGGATTTGCTAATCGAAAAGTCGTTACGTACGACCTGGACAGTCGTATATAGCTGGTGATTAGAGTTCTCTCCTGCAGGATGTAATTTGATCCGGATCGCCGCAATTCTCGGTTATGAATGCACTTGATCACTGTTGAGCATCATAGCATAAATTCATGAATGCCATATTTTTCTACTAATGTTTGGTGTATGACTTAATACCTTGTTGTTTCCAAATAGTCTTTTATCATCACCTAGAATGGTTAGGTAATGACTTAATCGAAATAAAAGATAAAGCTAAGGTCTCACTTTTAGTAAGCTTTTTGGCAAAAATGTGTCAGCCAAGTACACCAAAAAGGCTATCATGTACTTCCAAGAAAAACTATTATATTGGTTAGGCGGGTAAGCCTTGCTGAGTACCTCGTACTCAGGGTTATCCCTTGTGGCTATTTTCAGAGGCACCGCAGGAGTCCACCGAGGAGGAAGCCCCAAAAAACTAGGGTATTGTTATGAGTCTCACAATACCCTTAGAAGAAATCTTAAATGCTCATCTCCCTCCTGAACCATTTATGTTTAAAAATCCTAGAACCTTTGTCTAACCTGCACTGTTAAGTTTGCTTCAAACTATGTCTTGTAATAACTAGTACCTCGTATATGTATGTAAAAATGTAATATTTGTTGATGCTATCCCATCGCGGATACAATCCTGATGTATGGCTATGAGACACGACGTGGATCTTTCGAGGAGTCCTAGGGGCACTCGACGAACGACCAGACTTATACTGTTTTAAGTGCGTTTCGCATAATTGCTGCATCGGCAGCGATTAGGCGCATTTAAACCAGTTTAAGTTGGACGGTTCCGCCACAAAAACCACCCACCAAAACAACCTGATGGCTAAATTTATCTGATTTTGATAGTTGGATGGTCAAAGATCTTGGTTTTGAAGTTTCGTGGTTGAAACCAAACTGAGGTGATAATTAGATGGTTAAAAATGAACTTCTTCCTTTTCCATCACTTTCACTCTCTACTTCCTCTTTCTCCCTCCTCTATCCCATACCAAGAAATATACAAGTATATCACAAAGAATATGAAACATCACATTTTTGTTGAACTAAAGTTTAACAGACAACATGAGTCATATACCTAAGACTATAGTTGGACACACTCCCGAAATAAAGTTTGTGGATGCCGTGGAGTTTGTATATCAGTACTGCAGTAGGACCCACATGCCTTCTAGCGCCCGCACCAGCACCGCCCACACCAGAGCCACCCGATCAGCCACACCTCATCGTCTCCCCTAGACCGTGTTGACCCGCCCAAGCGGACCACCCCGCCATTAAGTCTAATGTTCAACAAGGGCCATTCAAATACTGCCAACAGAATTATGAATCCTAGTTCGAGAAAAAAAACTTCTGAAAATGAAGAATAATTAACCTCATATATACATTTTGAACCATACAAAAATCTTAAGTCTGATACTATATATACAAACTGGATCGTTGTTGGCCATTGAACCCGACAGATGACTACTCACCATTTTGAGCATAGATGTATCATCACATTTTCCATGACTTTTCCACGACGGGGCGAACTGGATTTCATTACTTACAAAGGAACGAAATTACAATTTTGGAACCTCTACCAAAGTCATTCTCTACTTCTAACTTCTAAGCACACACAGGGTTGCACCTACTGTCTGGGAAACTATCAGTCTATCATTACACCACCCGCACATCAGGGTTTTAAGATCTTGCAAGTACTATAAAGCTAGACAGTGACCAGCGACATCTAAAAAGCTTATTACAAGGTTTTTCGTATCTGTATCACAAGGGTCGATGCATCGTATAGAAAGGAACTTGCAGCTTCAGTCGAGCTTCCCTTTTTACCATCTACGTCAACCCGATCCTCAGTGCAGGAGGACCATTCTAGTGTCATCCGGGGATGCTTGGTGCTGATGTAAGTGTAACGCCCTCGTCCTGAGTGCATCCGCTCCAGCCTCCAGCATCTCCTTGTCGCCTTCTTTCTGAAGCTTTGCGCAATGATAAGAGAGAAATCAGCAAGCAGAATGGATGATCTGAGTAGATCTAATCATTTTCTTTCCAAAACAGATGTTTTTATCTGGCTTTCCAGTTTCCACAGTGCCCAATAAATGGCTGCCAGAGCAACCATATGAAACTTCACCCCACAAGGCATGTAAGTCTGAACCCAAATCCAAAACTTTTCGGAGGAACTTGGTCTGCATGGAAGCCCCAGTCACCAAAGCCACCATGTTCCAGGTGTATTTAGCCATCGAGCACCCAAACAAAAGTTGATCTATATTTTAATTTTCAGCACAAAACATACATCTCTCATCACCTTGCATTGCCATTTTCTTCTATCAGATTGTATTTTGTAAGTATAGCATTCTGCCTTATTAGCCACATGGAATTTTTCAGATTGTAAGATTACCTATCAAGTACCGCACATATGTGAGTACATGGATCTGACAAAAAAGTTTCCATTTTTTTCCGGGCATATTTTCCCCGTATAAAATCTAGATGTCTTGGTTGTGAAAAATTCAGATATGGCCCAAGATACTACAAACCTGAAAGTAATATGTTTCTTGCTTGGCCAATAAAAAATTACCTATGCTAAGCAAGTGAAGTAAATTTACTTTTCATGCCTAAATGACCTACGTAAAACTTTGTAAACATAACATCCAGAGCATGCCTTTTATATATGCAGATACGGAAAGCATCAGCATCCATCGGAAGTAAGTCTTCGCACTACGTTTTTCTAGACTCTTGCATCCAGCAAGAATGTTGCGGACTCAGATTTCACAGCTTGTTTAAATGAAATTCCAAGTGTTGTACCATGTCAAACTGAACCACTAACTATGAGTATGTGTAGCTTGTCAGTTAAATGAAATGCAGATAATTTGAGTGCATCATGGAAGGTTAAAAGAATGGAGGTTGAACCGACATTAGAGAGAAGATCTGCATTTCATTTTTTTAGATACTCAAAACATCAAACTGCCAATGGATGATGGAGCTTCCGGCAACTGGCCATGGTGGACGGCAAGGTCACAGGGACGACACCACGTCCGTCTCTGTTCTCTCCCCCCTTCCTCGGCCCAAAAGTCTAAGTTCACGTAAGAGAGATAGTGGAGAGAAGGGGTCAGCACATGGCCCCACATGTCAAGTCTAGTCATAGCCCAGTCAGCATGCCACATAGATGATTTAGCTAAATTATGAAGATTTGGGAGCTACGTACGTAGTACAATTAAAATTTGGGGACCTAATTATACATTTTACGAGTTTGGGGATCGAGACGACACATCCTTACAAGTTTAAGGATCGGTGGTGTATTTTACTCTAATTTTTAATATAGAGGAAAACTTAGCCTATACAAAAGTAGCATATAAATTTAAATTAATGGAGGATTTTTATTTGGAATTGAATGAAAAGAGCAAATTTTCTGATATTGTGGCCAAAATCTCATTGGCTTGTTGTAGTCAGCATGCAAGTGAAGTCGAAAGGAGCGCAGATGCGTCATATTTTTTCCTATTTAACCTTGAGGGCTCCACAGTATTTGATACTGATATCATGACAACAAATGAATGCATTCTGATAATCTGCAGAGGAATTGATTATCAACAAAACTTTTAGCTCCATTGGTAATAACTTGGGAATGGATGAGCACGTTCCAGTAACTCACATTAAGGAGTAATGACCTCACCTTGTATGTGGAGTGGAGTCCAAATTCAGCACCACCTCCGCAGTTGCGAGCGGAGCCTCAGCCTCCGCCCCTCCCTTGGCCGTCGCCGTTCCATTAGCTCAAACAAACATGCAAAGTTGCAAACAAAACAAACGGGGCGGGCTCTCAATCTCCATTCCATCCGAGTCTAGAACTCGAACAGTATAAGCATCTCTCCTCTGCTCATTCTGCAGTCTGCAAGGCGTCTTCTGGACAGAAGCTCGCAGTCTCGATTGTTGCCTAGTTTGAAAATCCAAACGCAATTCCAGGATCAGGGCTCTGAACCTCCATTTGATCCTCGTTGTACAGTGGCCTGTGGCCCCAATATCGAATCATCTGTTTGACAAAAAAGATTTCACGATTAGGAAGAAGGCAAGCAGTGCAGTACGAAATACATGGAAAAATAGATTGACAAACAGGAAGAAGAAGAACACGAACAGCAAGCTGAAAGCATCCCTCGGTGGTAGTCCCCGAGAATGAGCAACGAAAAGTAGAGTATCATCTGACAAACAGATAATGCACTTTCCACAAGTCAAACTAGATGGATAATGCACCGATTTTTAGAACAAGGATGATGCATACACGAGTACAAATTTAGCATCGGCACATGGAACTGAGAAACTCACATCTAGTTCAAAGAGTACATATGCAATGGTCCTTACTTTCAAGGCAACCTGCCTATTTTAACTTTAGATAGAACATATCAAGCCTTAGGCAATAGCTTCAGCTAGATCAAATTGTGATTCCGTTATTCATTACAATCTTTCTTTGTCTATTCTGAGCATGTCCTGAAAACTAATATCCTTTCTGCGTATTGATCATTAATATGATCAAGAAGAGCTGCAAATGGCATGTGAAATGTAAATACCTATTTTCAGCTAAATTAAAGTTGTCTCCTCGATAGAACATCAGCTGCGTCGGCCCGCCTGGGAGATGGCCTGCTGCTCTGGCCCGCACAGCTGCTGGCACCTGGCGTAACTTTAATTAACGAATAAATATACGTACATTTGGCTGACTCAACAACAAGATTTCGTGGTGTAGTTGGTTATCACGTCAGTCTAACACACTGAAGGTCTCCGGTTCGAGTCCGGGCGAAATCAAATGCTTTTTGTGATTTTTTAATTTCTTTAAATAAAATTCCCCTGTCCCGGAGCTAGACTATTTCTCTTTATGTTGCCCTTTTTTTAGAGAGGAAATTAAGAGTATGAACCGAATCATTAGGCAAAGGAAATTGAATATTAATGGAAGATGAAAGGACAGACTTCAAATTACTGGGCTGATGAGTAGCTAGTGCTCATGTTAATGCCTGGAAGGTGCTCATAGTTTGTAACAGTCTAGTCAGAAGCACCAAAAGAGTGGTTGATGAACCGCTACCGTCCACAAGTAAACTCCAGCAAGTATCATTTCTACATCTTCAAGCAGGTCATCTAGCTCATCCATGCCTGATGATCACTTTGTTGGTTGGATTCCCCGTGCCTCCCATTCCAAGTGAATCTGGCTTATCTAATCTATAGATCGTGGAACTGCTTATAGGTATGCCATCCATGCTAGCTTTGCTCATGGCCACAGACTCATGGTTTTTAAAAGCTACAGCAGGAACCACCAATCAAATCAGATGCACAAATAGCTACTAGTACATTCTTCACTTATGATTTATGAATGGTTCGTCAACCACCTGCTCAAGGTCCGGATAGATGAATATGCCCATCAAACAGGAGAAAGAGATACAGAGGATACTCTGCCCTAAATAAGATAATGCACGTTAATTGATCTTGGCATTGCATCCCACGGAAACAAGATTATATCAGTGAGATAGTGGAGTGCGCGAGCTGGTAGTTTGCAGGTCCATACATACATACATACATACATACATACATACATACATACATACATACATACATACATACTCAAATGCGAATTTGCCAACCAACATGTACTGATTCGTCATCTCTTTTTACTGACAAGATTAACCTGGATGGTATACTTGTTAGAAGCAAGCAATAACAATGTTTCTAGAATCTTAGTTAGGTCAATCTTGAGATTTCGTGAGATGATTGAGCTTCCTGGCGCCTCCGAATCCTCATAGACGTTGAACTGTGCATGTCTAAGATGGAACCTTGCTATTATTTGCTCTACAGATTGGAGCAGATGCCTGAATGCCTGATTGTCCGCTATTCATATCAATGATGAAGTATGTAATTTGTTATTTATCTATACAGTGAGTGGTTTAGCAGCCAAATCCAAGTCACATGTGTGGTGTGTACATAATCATGTCATCTGCTGACAAATTTCTCTCTCTCCAAATATAACAAATACAGAGTACTAGTAATAAAATTGGGCAGTATATTGTTGAAAACCAACAGTCTCCTGCTTTACTGAACATTATTAATATGTGTTGCAATTTTCTTCATTTATTCTTTAGTAGATTCATCAATAATTCAACAATATTGAGGAAAAAACTACTCCACCCATTTCAAATTATAAGTCATTCCAATTTTCTTGAAGAGTCAAAGCAACTCAAGTTTGATCAAATTTATACAACAAAGCACTAATATTCATGATACTAAATAAATACCATTAGTTTCTTTATTAAATATATTTTTATAGTATATCTATTTAGTGTCACGAACCTTTGTGATCCTCTCTATAAATTTAGTCAAACATAAAATGGTTTGACTCTACAGGAAAGTTGGAATGACTTATAATTTCGAATGGAGGGAGTATATAAAGATGACCATAGTCTGATGTACGATGGTAATATTACCGGGTAGTTAGACATCATTTCAGGTGTAAGGGAATTTTACTACAGGACAAAATAATCTCACTGGATTTAATTTTTTTTACACTTTCACCAGCTGGTAGCATTTCTTTTCTTTTCTTTTCTTTTTGTTTTTGAAATGGTCGGCAGGAGACCTGCCAATCATATATGAAGCTGTCCCTGTCCGCGTTGCTCATCCCAGATTGATAATACTGTTGTTAGTATTCCCTGTGCTTGTATTTGCCCTTTTTTGTCTCTTAGTTACAAACTGCCTTGTATTTGCCCTTTTCCTTTTTAATATATAACCAGCAGGGATAAAACCCTCCTGTTTCATCAAAAAAAAAGTATTCCCTGTGCTTCCCATTCCTTGTGGCATCCGGTAGTCCCAACATGATTCTATTTCTCTTATTCTTTGTCACTATAGAACTAGCGCCCAAAGGTATACCATGCGATTCCCGGTGTCTCCAATTCCAAATAGATCTTCTAGCTAGCTTGTCCAAGTAGCTAATGGTGTCCATGCCTACTCTCATATTCTCATCTTTCTCACCAAACAAATGCTCTTACTATGGAGTTGAGAATGAGCCACGCATATCTAAGTGCACCAGGAAGTGGGCTATATGAATCACTGCTCCCAACCTCTAATCTCCTTATTACGAATGAATGACTCACTAAATGCCTGCAGGGAGCCATGAGCGTGTAGGCACTTTCTATGTAGTTTTTAAACTCACACGGGAGGGGAGCATATGATCCTCTTCTTACCATAATTTCGTCATAAGCCTCTGCTTGGCCCTTTGTGGCTTTTTGCCACAAACTGATGATGCTACAAGGAACTGAATTTCTTCTCGACATAATCAGTTTCTTTTGGTGGATCTGCGCTGCATCCTCCACCTCGGGTTTATTTAGTGCTCCTGGTGTCTCCAATTCCGAGTAGTTCATACTTCTTGTCCAAGTAGGCAATAGGCCCCGTACCTAGCTAGCATGATCTTTCTTATCCTTCTCTCACCAGAAAATAATTTCTCTCAGCTTTGCAAAATGGAGAAATGAACCAGGAGGTGTATATATACTGCTCCCTATCTCTATATTTGTGAAGAAATGATTTACCAACCAATTTGTCGAGAAATATTTGCATAAATGTGCAATTAATTTCCATGACTGAAGCAAAGTCAAAGTAAAGGGTGTACTACATGTCTATATGATTTAAGCAAATCCAGCAATAAATTTAGTTTTGACTTTTGATTCCCTTTTTTATACTAAGGTCCTGTTTGTTTGAGATTAATCCATCTAGATTATATACGTTGGATTATGGATATGGGTACTATGGTAAAAGATCACTTTGGGACCACACTGGGACCATGAATAATCTAAAAGAAGATAGTATTGGGTAGCTTATTTCAGATTATTTATAATTCCATTATGATATTTTACTCTATTATCCTAGGACCATAATCCAGCTTATATAATTTATAAGGAAACAAACCAGCTCTAAATTGGTTATGGAAGAAAGATATATAATCCATATGTATGTATAAAGAGATTTTCTTGCTTGTATCTTTCTTAGTGGTACCCATGCAGGTCCACATTTTTTATTCCTTTTATAGGCTCATGTTTTTTTTATTATATTCAAGCAATTGGAAGAATAGACTGTTCTTCTCTATATAATTAAAAGACCTTAAAGTTTTTTATACTTGACAGAATCAAAGAGAAAAGAAACAAATTAGAGTGTTCATTGTTAAGTTAATTTCCTCGATCGATCAAACAAACGAATGGAACCAAAAGCTGATTTATATGATCATCATACTTCTGGCACTAATTACCAAGGCTACATACCCTGCTAGCCTTGGTTACATTGCTGTTCAGTGAGCATCAATGCAACACCACTACTGGAACCTAGAGCCACGGCTCGCTCTCACCCCTGAAAGAGTATCAGGAAAAGTGCTTTGAGATCTATGGACATCAGAAGCACAGGTAGCGTCCCCTGCTGTAAGAATTTTCTTCCCATCCAAACACAAAACTAGCTGAACTGGAGGCGCGAATCTACCTAAGCCCCTCTTCTGCCTTTTGGACCTCTGCCTGATTTTGCCACAGCACAGTTTGGCGCCGCCACAAAAATCAAGGCCACCGCTGGTTCCTGAGAAGCCAACACCATGGCAGGGCCTTTCTTCACAGCGTCAGTTCTTTCTACCACCATGGTTGTGATGTCGTACTTTAGCACCGAAGATTTGGCACCACCACATGTGCGGCGTGGCTACTGATGGCAGGCAACCAACCCTTGTTTACTTGGCCAAATTGGGAGGTGCTAAATTACTGTAGCAACACTGTAGCGTTTCGTTTGTATTTGTGAATTATTGTCCAAACATTGACTAATTAGGCTCAAAAGATTCGTCTCGCAAAGTACAATAAAACTGTGCAATTAATTTTTAATTTCATCTACATTTAGTACTCCATACATGTACCGCAAGTTTGATGTGATGGGGAATCTTCTTTTTGCATAGTGCTAAAGTTGGAAGTTGGGAGTGAAGTAAACAAGGGGTTGAGCAAGCTCCTTCTCAGCATTGGGTTCTCTGACTTTACTTTGGGTTCCCGAGGCCTTTGGTTCCAAGTAGGTTAGTTTGAGACATCCCATCCTATCCAGCCTCACCAACTCAAACAAACACTACTGGTTAAGCACCTACCTTCTGAACTCTAGCCCTATCTCTGCATTTTTTTTGCGAACCCTATCTCTGCATATAACATGGAGAAAGGGACAACTACTACTCCCTTTATAAGAGAGACTGAGACAGTAGCTCTATTTTACGCTCTTTCACAACTCTTTTATGGTTATTAATGATTCATCAACTTCTTCAGTTTGACTGCTTCTATTCAAAGCCCAGAGGGACCCACACATCTGTGATGTTTTAACTCTAATGGACAGCGGATCCTTCCCTGAGCCTCAGTTGATGCAGGTTGGTTATTTGTACTATCTGCCAGCCCCAAGGCCCAAACTGAATGGACACACCTTCAATCTTTTACTCAGTTTGTAACATTATGTCCAATGACATCGATGAATGACTGCTCAGCAGTACCATCCTCAACAAGACAAGACTATGTAAGTAGCAGCTTCTGAGGTTAAGTAAGCTAGTCACTACCTTAGCTTCATTTTCTTAAGAATTACATTGGCGAACACTTGTCCATATTGCATGGCAAAACAGGACAAGTTATCAGCGTTCTATGAAAAAAATTGAGCTGGAGGTATTGATTTTGGTTCTCCAGATCCTTAACACCAAGGCCACACATATTCGAGCCTGGACAGAGAAAGGCAGGAATGTTCCCAAGCATTTGATTTGCAGGAATATATGCTCGTAGTGCTAGGCTCGTCCTCCTTTTCTTTTTCTTGTTTATTTTTTATTTTTGCAAGAAAGAGATAGCCTTCTCAGCAACAGGCCTCTATTAACTAGACCAAAAGGGTTTGCATTATCATTTATAATAATCTTCTGCAAATAAAAAATGGAACTTTTATCACTATGCTTACTCACGGGTCTTATTCGGGCCTCCTTTGGAACAGGCTCCTAAAACTTCCTAAGCTTTTCCCTGATCGAGCCTGGTCTGCTTGCACACATTGCTCTTCGAAGAATGAGTAGTTTTTCTACTTTAAAGATCCTGAATACCGTTCTAGGTACTTAGGGCGCGTTTGGCAAGTAGAATCGTTTCCGTTTCTCGTGAGAATCGGCAGAAACGCTGCCAAACGCGCTGCCAAACGCAGTGCCTGCGTGAAACGTTTCTCCTTTTTTGCTTGCCTGGTTGAAACGGCTGGTGACTGGTTTGGCTGGATTCTCATTCATAATCAGTATACCTCCCCACCTACTTGCTAAGAAATTACAGCACTTGCCACTGATCATTTTGGATGTATATTGATCGTGTACCCTTTTAGAATACCACTGCACAACCATGTATTATGGCGCTACTAATAATATTTTCAGTGGTCCAACACTTAACACTAGGTCCATGAATGTAACAGACTACAACTAATAATATTTCTCATCATTTTATTTCTCCTTGTTATGACTCAAGGAAAAAAACATCACATGTTAGAGGGCACATATGTCTGTTCCACCTGTATTCTCCTCTTTCAGAATTTGAATCCAGACAACCATCCAAACGATTTCAGCAAGTGATTCTGTTTCTCGCTAAAAACGTTTCTCGAGAGAATGCAGATCTGAAACATTTCTCTAATAATCTGAATTTCTACCAAACGCACCCTTAGTTTCTTCTCTAATAATCTGAATTTCTACCAAACGCACCCTTAGTTTCTAGAAACTCTAGCTAGGATCTTGTGCATATTAGAAAATATAGTTCTTCTGAGTGTCTTCAATATTTGTAACCCGTAAACTTGTGCAAGCATCGGCTGGGAGATCTTAGAGTTGGTTGTGTAGATAGATGAGTTAAAGGAAATTTGTTGTAAACAAGATCCCCCGTCTGACTCCCAGGTTGTTACGTTGATGTAATCTTCGCCTGTTGCTTGCGCCTATATAAACATGCAGGCCGTGCCTCCAACGAGGTAACACACTTTGCTCTGCTGCCCTCTGATTTTACACAGTAATCAGAGCTAAATCAATCTAATCCACCAGCATGTCGGTCAAGTTCCTCTTCCTCCTCATCAATCTCCCTCGCCATACCCTCGGATTTAGGAGGTGTTTGGATCTTTAATCCGGACTAAAATTCATGTCACATCGAATATTCGGAGGCCAATTAGGAGGATCAAACGTGAGCTAATTATAAAACTAATTACACAAATGGAGGCTAATTCTCGATACGAATCTATTAAGCCTAATTAATTCATCATTAGCACATATTTGCTTAAGCACCATATTGTCAAATCGTGGACTAATTAGGCTTAATAGATTCGTCTCGCAAATTAACCTCCATCTATGCAATTAGTTTTATAATTAATCTATGTTTAATACTCTTTAGTATCTAAATATTAGATTCGACGGGACTAAAGAAACAAACGGAGTCTTATAACTGTACGTGTGAACGTCTTACCAACCACCTGCGCGCACATTTGAGTACTGAAGGGACATGTCCGTACGCGCTTCCTTTGATGTTTTGACTCAAACAGTAAGACAAACAGTTCCTCGATCAAACAAACTAATGAAACCAGAACCTGATTTATCTTATGATACTTCTGGCACTAATAATTTAGGGTATCCTACAAGCCTTGGTTACACTGCTGTTCAGTGAGGATCAATGCAACGCCGCTACTAGAGCATGGTTCGTTCTCGCCCCTAGAAAGAGTATCAGGAAGACTGCGTTGAGATCAATACGGACAACTGGAGCACATGTAGCATAGAGAATTTTCTTCCCATCCAAACACAACATGGTGAACTGGAAGCGGAATCAAGACCATTGTTTTTTCATCATGGTTGTGATGTCGTAAGATTTGGCGCCACCGTATGTGCGGCGCGGCTACGGATAGCAGGCAACCAAACTCTGTTGCCTCCTCCAACTTTATTTCGGGTTCCCGAGGCCTCCAGTTCCAAGTAGGTTTGTTTGAGAGATCCCATCCTATCCAGTCTCACCAACTCAAACAAACGCTACTGCTTAAGCACTTGTCTGACCGCTCACTCTGAACTCTAGCCCTATCTCTGCATGAGGCCATATAACAGCACAGAGAAATGGGACAACAACTAGTTCTCCCTTTATAAGAGGCTGAGACAGTAGCTCTCTTTACGCTCTTTCACAACTCTTTTATGGTTATGAATGATTCACCAACTTCTTTAGTTTCTACTCAAAGCCCACAGGGACACACACATGACACGTCTGTGATGTTTTAACTCTAATAGGCAGAGTTGCGTGGGATATTTCCCTGAGCCTCACTTGATGCAGGTTGTTGGTTATTTGTACTATCTGTCAGCTCCAAACTGAATGGACACAGCTTCAATCCTTTACTCAGTTTGTAACACTATATAAAACGACATCGATGGATGACTGCACAGGAGTACCATGTAAACGAGGAATTATATGTCTATTCATGTAAAAATAGCTAATTGCACCAGAACTAATAATATCTAGCTAAACTTGTTCCCGTGTTTCATTAATTTGGCAAGGATTCAAAAAACAGTTCGAAGCTAAAGACGTCAAAGTAATATTTAGGTGTAAATGGTGAAGAAGGATATGGCTCAGACTCAGAAGCTCTGGGTTTGAGAATGCTTTGTGACAACGAGGCAACACACTTTAAACAACGCTGGTTTCATGTGGCATTCCGTGCGCAGAAGAAGTGCAGATGGTGACATAGGATCGCTTGGCAGCCTCAAAGAATCGACCAGCTGGAGCATTCCGGGTTGCGTGCAGGTTTGCGCAAACAAACTTGGATCCCTACCGCTTCTCTCTTTCTATAAACAGTAGACACTACTGTTAATTCAAGCTCTAGGAAACCGTGGAGTTCTAGTAGTGGGATGTGAGTCACAGAGTGGACACCTGCCAGCCGATCAGATGAACAAGAGAGTTCTCTAAGTATGGATAACGCTCTAAGTATGGATAACGCATACACACTAGCAGAGAACTCACCTTCCATGCGCCTCATTTTATTCCGATTTAAAGTTAGCTCAGGACAAAAGATTCACCAATCGGGACCAAAGCTCGATCACTGGTGGGGGGCTCACTAACCAGGACCTTTTATCCCGGTTGCAAAGGCTAGTGGAAAAAAAAGATCCTGAGAGGCATTATATCCCGGTTTGAAACACCAACTGGGATAAAAGGGTCGAGAGCCTTTTATCCCGGTTTGTAATACCAACCGAGATAAAAGGGGGTCTTTTATCCCGGTTGGTGTTTCAAACCGGGATAAAAGAGTCCCCAACAGGGTGGCTGAAAGAGGACTAAATCCCTCGAACCCTTTTATCCCTGTTTGTAATACCAACTCGGATAAAAGGGGATCTTTTATCCCGGTTGGTGTTTCCAACCGGGATAAAAGGGTCTCCCACGAGTTAATACAAAAGGATTGCATCCCCTATATAGTCATATGTGCTGCGTAGGTGGGATGGCAAGGAAGCTACGCGCAAGGCTGGAGGGTTGTGGGTTCGAATCCTACGCAGCGCGCACGTGCATATTTTGCGTGAAAAATCGTGTGACTTGCGACGTGCGCGTGTGGAGGGGCCCTCCCGGGATTTTTTTTTGCAGCGTCTGGCATGGTGACATGTTTTATCCCGGTATAAAAGGGGGTTTTTAGTCCCGGTTGAGACCCGGGACAAAAGACCCCCCTTGTCTCGGTTGGTTTATCCCGGATGGATTTTCGGAAGATTTGCATCCTACCAACCAGGACTAATACCGAGTTCTCTACCAGTGACAAGTTCTAGCTGCTCGCGGCTGAACAGAATCGGTACTCGTAGTCTAAGAGGAGGAGAGGGTGAATTAGGCAAATTTAAAACGTTAGCCTATGACTTTCACTACTTTTGTATAAAACATAAACTAGATCATACTGTCCAGATTTGCAACTAAGGTTGATCTAATGTGAAACATTCATTCCAAAATAAGTTTTGCAACTTAGAGTCAATCATAGCAAGATACTACACTAATAAAGTAAAGGCACACAAGTTGCAAGTATGAAAAGTGGAAACGTAAAGGAGGGAATAAGGGGAAGCAAACTCTTGACATGATGATTTATCCCGTGGTATTGGTAGGCACTAAGCCACCACTAGTCCACGTTGTTGAAGCACTCACACAAGTATGGCTTCCCGGTCACCAAGTCTCTTCCTTGACTTGCCTCAAACGCTTGACCACTAAGGCTCACGCCAAGTTCTCTGGTCACCTTGATGCCGTCTCCACTATGAAGCTTCTTCACGGAGGAAGGGGGTCTCCACATCCCCCACACACAGTCGTTGATGCCGCTCCACACCAAGCCGGAGGGTCGAAGACTTGCCAGCGAGCCACCATAGCTTCAAGGCGCCGACACACCTTGTACAATTGTGGTTCACTCCTAGAAGCGATCACAAGGTAGGCACACCTTTCATTCTCTCTTTGTCTAGGCCTATCCTAGTATTAATCACTATCCTAAGCTTGTGCTAAGCTTTTGATAAATCACTTAAGTACTTTTGGTGGTTTGAATATGTTCTTGATGAGTCCTAATCTCCAATGGATTTTGCTGCACACTCCAACAACTTCAAATGGGCGAGTGGAGAGGGTATAAATAGCCCAAGGACTCAAAGAGGTTTTGCTCCAACAACCAGTTAAAGTAGATCATCGGATATTTTGATGGTATCAATTTGGGTAGCATCGAAACATCCGGTGCTACTAGACGTTGGCCTCCCCGCACCAAAGTTCTTCACTGACTCATCCAAAATTCATCTGATGCTTCATCCGATGGTACCATCGGAACATCCGGTGCTGAATGGTTTTTTCTCAAAACCTCTCTGGAACTTCGCAAAGTAAATATGCTTCGTCTGATACTCCCCTTGGCCTACCATCGGATCATCCGATGCTACTGGGTTTACTTTGCTTTAAATCCTTCTCCCTAGTATTCGTTTGATGCTACTAGAAAATGAACCATCGGAACATCCGATGGTCTGACTTTGACTTGACTTCTTCACAACGTACCAATTGCTTTGATGGTTGCTCCGACACTTCTCTGGTGACCATCGAACATCCGATGGTACTGAATTTTCTGAGTTGAATACCGTCACTTGAGCATCAAAAATACCATCATTTGGATGCTTGAATACCATAGAACAATCCTAGATACCATAGCTTGGTTACTTGAATACCATAGTTTGGATACTTGAATACTATGATTTGGACTCGAAAATACCATAGCTTGGATACTTAAATACCATAACTTGAACCTTGCCATGGTTTGGTTTGCATACTTGGGATCTAGAAAACCTACAAGGTACATGCTGGACAAAGCATTAGTCCCTATGAGTATGTTGTCACTCAATCACCAAAATCACAAACTATGATCTAATTCGGCCATGTTCGCTACAGTGGCGACTATGCTTGTTAAGGTTAAATAGTCGCTTCCCATTTAGCTCGGATTCCTAATGACTGCCTTTCCAATCTACAACACTGTCACAGGACCAGCAGGCGGACAGCTTGTTCGTTCGTAATCATGCTATTTTCTTCTCTATAACTTCTCTCAGGTATTGCTCTAAAACCATTGCTTACAGGCCTACCCTTAGTCTGGCACAGCTTCTGTTCCTAGATTTGTACATGTACATTATGATGGAAACAGAAGCCTATTATATATAGCTGTAGTGTAGTAAGTAGTAACTGATAACAGAGGTAGCTGGAATATTCGAGCATATGTGCCACGTTTTACTTTTTGGAGCTCATTACTAGTAGTTGTTGGATTATTCAAATATGGGTAATTTCTTACTGCCTTCCTTTTAATCCCAAGTTTTTTTATCATTTGTTTTACGTGGATTTTTATAATTGTTGAAAAAAAAATGGGAGCCATTCATCCAGAGGAACATTCATCCAGAGAAATTGTATGGTGGAAAAATAATAAGTATTTAGAGAAAAATACCAAGAAGTACTAATGCAAATAGGTGGGACCAAGTACAAAAATGTGGTTATGTACCTAATTTAATTTGGTTTTTTAATTATCCTACCCAGATCAACAGTCAGTAAAGATTTAATAAAAATACCTAGAAGTACTTCCTCCGTCCCAAATTGTAGGTCGTTTTGGTATTTCTAGATTTATAATTTTTATTACATCTCTAGCATAATGCATATCTAGATGAATAGCAAAAGTTATAAACTCAGAAATACAGCAAAACGACCTACAATTTGGAATGGAGGGAGTACGTTACAACCATAGTAACAAAGCTAAAAAAAAAAAGGTCACGTTAGGAAAGAGTGGTGGAACTGCACTATTTGCTGTAAAATTATGTATCCCAAACGTTTGCACATGCAGAACGAACTTGTCCCTGCAGCCTGCATTTTTCCAACTGGCTCAGGACCAGTTGACATGAGAAACCAGCAAACTCCACCATCAGAGTATCTTGTCTAACTATTTAGTCTTCACTCAATATATTATGCCTACCCTGCAGGCTTGATGTGATGAACTTTATTTTAAGGTCCTGGTGCCTCAAATTCCAAATCTAGATCCCACCAGAAATATACTCTTTACTTTGCAAGAATATGAACCGTGAAGAAATGAGTGAGGAGGCGCGCTAGTCCTGTTTTTATCAGTGGTTGACGACGATGTGGTCCCGGCCGATGCGTGCCACGCCCTCACACCTCCGAACCTGCGCCCCCTCCGTGCGCGCCAGGCCGGGGCTCCGCCTCCTCCCGCCACCAACGTCTGCGTCGGCCCTGGACGTCAATGTTCCGTCACAGAAGTCCAAGCCCCAGCACTCGTTATTTAAATTGCAGCAGTGTCCTCGAGACAAAAACCATGTATTCGTGTTGCGATGAGGCTAGCTCGAGACAAATATAATGTTTTGAGTATCCACACAAGAAAAAAAATTCCCATTTAATTAAATATCCTCTTGCGCCAACTTCATCGGTTCTCACATCGCAAAGGCTGCATTACATTTTCCTGCTGCTAACAATGGATTATATTAGTTCTAACTGGGAAATGAGTCATAATACTCTCTTGTGCGATTGTGTAAAAAAAAGGGATGATTATATGACAATCGGGCACAGTACTACAGTTCTCAGTGAAGTGCATGCCATAGGAGCAGGATTGCAATATATTTATAATGGGGACTATTTATATATATCTAGTCCTATATCAACTCCCATTACGAAAACTTCACTTTGCTGTAATTTCATCTTCATTCTTGGCATTGCCTCACAACAGAATAAGATGAACTTCAGATTTCCAGGTTTGTCTGAAAATGTAAGCAAAGTTACAGTATCATCTACATATTGTAGATTTGTTAAACCTCCATCAACTAAATGTGGAACTAGCCCTTCAATTTGCCCACCCTCAACATTCTCTTATGCCTCTTTAAAACCTCCATCTCCTCCTAGAATGAACAAAACGGAGACAGATGATCACCCTGCCTCAAACCTGTAAAAAATTATTTTGAAGAACTTCTCCTTGGACAACCCTTTCACAGTTTATATCCATATGGAAACCCTTCCTCCTTGGACAGCTTTTCATCACCCAGATAGTCCAATCTTTTGAAACCCTTTCTTGGAGGTGTGTCTAATTTTTCAGTATGACTTCCCAGTGTCTCCGATTCCAAGTCCATTGAGAACTTCTCAATTGCATGCATAAGTAGGTGCAGTCACTTAGTATATGAGCTTCACATATGCCTTTACAGTAGCAAGAAAATAGCTATCCATAAGTAAGGAGGTGCAGTCAATGTACAGTTACAGAGAAATTTATAATTTGTCATCACCCAAGGTTGTTCACACTGCCATCTGCCAGACACTGTCGAACTTGCACTACTCGATATCATAACAAATATAGAGTAAATGTAATTACTAAAATAATTAATTATCGCACAGTTCAAAAGCAGATAGTAGTACTCTGTCTCACAGCATCATTTGAATTAATTATCGAAGTGTTCATATTTCTTTTGTTGAAACTAAAATGTTTAGGGTCTTGCACTTTTGGTTAGCGTTTATGCATGAGCGTGGTGTGGTTTGTGTTTGTATTACCAGAATTTCACATGAGTGCTAGTTGCTCCTCGGTAATGTAATTGTGGGGCTTTTGTTTTCCTATCAACCGTACAATTTATCTCGGCTTTGCAATGTAAACTACCAAGGCGTGTGCTGTATGCTCTCCAAGAATAGCTCTTGTCCTTTGAATGATTTAAATCGATTGACTTTAAGATGACTCGCCTTAATGTATGTGAGAGCAGGAATATAAATATTGATGATTCTTAGTGGGTTCCATTATTTATATAGAATATATAGATAAGATTGAGCCAGTACAGGTAGTAAACTCAAAGCACGCAAGGCCCAGAGCCTAGCGTATCTGAATCTCAAAGCACGCAGCTCGCAGGCTGGAACTGCCATGGTGGAGCTGGCGCTTGGGAACTGGAGCACTCAGAAAACAAGAAGGTGAGGGTATCTGCTGTGGCTGTTCTGCCTCTCCCTATTGGTAGGTCCACCACTTAGTCCCCAGCCACTGCTCAAGGAACAGGTTATTGCCGTTGCAACTATTATCTCCCTATTGGTAGGTCCACAACTTAGTCCCCAGCCACTGCTCAAGGAACAGGTTATTGCTCAAGGAGGTCATCTTCAGTTTGAATTCCTGACGCCTCTCGTGCCGAATAAAATTTCCAGCTGCATCTTCCTTAATTACTTCTTTATTTATCCAGCATTTGCTTAAGATGGTATTTGCCATGGCTTTGCTTTGCATGCATGGGATGAACTCGTGTGGTGAGCAAGCAATCTATATATCAAGCGAGTCAGTGTGTATATGTGTATGTACACAAACGCATGCATAAATCGCTTTTAATCTTGGTGCAGGACAAACCCATTACTATCAGTGTTAATAATTTCACCGACAAGCGTCGCAATCAATCTTTATAGATCACACAATTACAAGAAATTTATAACTAAGATAGATATACCATATTTACTTCAAGTTCAAAACCATGTATCAAGCCGTGGAAATTTGGTATAGTTTAACAACTCAGCATGACCAAAACTTCAAAAGTATCAGGTTGTCACTTGACACTTGCCATTTGTACGATAGCATTTTGTTTGAGCTTTGAAACCATATGTCTATGATGACATTTTGTTTGAACTGCAAAGCTAGGACATGTTTAGCCTGTTACTACATAGCACTCCGATCCCTTGGGTCTGTTCCTGGATCCACGGCTGCCATCAATTAACAAAGATCGTTCAAGGGAGTGTGCGTTTCTTTATTGCTAGGCAAACACCTTAGGTCTGAGTAAACTCGCACATGCTTTTGAAGTGTCTTTCAGTCTAACAATGCTCGTATTTTCTAGTATACAGTACGTTGGTTAGAAATTTACTTCATTTGTAATACTGAAAAAGAACATCTCAGATTTGTTCGATCAATTGCTCACTGAGACACATATAGCGCCCTGGTCGGGTTCAATAATCAACCTACTTAGCGTGTTAATGAGGTGCATCTCCGTTGCCAATCTCCAACTCAATCCCGATTCAGGGATCCCCTACTCACAGTCACTCCACCAGTGTGCCGCAGCCACCACGTACTGTTATGCTTGTAGAAGACAATGCTGCCGATGCTCCGACAGTTGCCGACATGCACGCATGCATGAAACTTCACGAGCCGATATTGCTGGCATTTTAGTAGAAGTCTTTACTGCACCGTCCTGTGCATCTTTAGTTTGGCTTCCTGATGCCGCTCATGCCAAATGAATATCCTTTGTACAAGCCGGCCGGGGATCTTCTTCATCACGTCGTTTACCAAACATTTGCTTAAGATATGATATTTGTTCTGGGCTTTGCGTGTATGCAATGAAAACAAGAGCTGAGGAAGCACCTCATTTATCTTTTTTTTTTGCCCGGCTAAAATAAGATCGAGGATCACACCAAACAACCACTCTATTTATCAAATCCAGATACCTGTGTTATTTTACCAACAGAGTAATTTTTTGTGCGTGATAACTTGCCGACGTAGAGTTTATCTTCTCAGCTTTGTTCTACACACAAGAAGACATGACGAAGCTGCTTTTTTATAGGTCACCGAATACTACAAATTATGCTTCTTTGTTGTGACAGAGCTAGCGCATATGTGCTACATTTATAGGTCACTAAAGTGTAAGAAAAAATCATGGTCGTTCGGTGGGTAGACTTGAGCAAACCAAAATTCTGCAGTGGCCTCTTTCTTTTATTGATGTGCCTGATAGCACTGCTACCTATATCCAGAAACGTATACAAATAAAATAAATTATACCTTTTACAGTTAAAAATTTTAGACCCACGTGCATGAATTTTGTATTCATTGCTTTCTAAAGCCCGTTTCGGATCGCCTGTTCATACATGCAACTGCACGAAGGAGATAGTACACGCCTGACTTGTTTCGTGAGATTGTGAAGTTAGCTAGTGTTGAGATGTTGACAGCCAGACAAATCCCAAACAGTGTCCGGATCCACAAACACAGTGGCAAGATGAACACACGAATGTGTGCTGCAATGCTATAGCGTTTTTTACTCCGCTTTGAAACATATAGCAACGATACAACACAACCATCGTGGCACAGGCCAACTGCCTGAGTGCGCGCTACGCTCGTTCAATGATGAATGCCATCGCAGACGTTAGGGATGTTCGTAAGGAATCGGTGCTCGTAGCTTAAGAGGAGAGAGTGAATTAGTCAACTTAAAATCTTAACCTATAGCGCTTTCACTACTTTTGCATCAAACTTAAACTATCAAGATGTACAACTATGGTTGATCTAGTGTGAAACCCTCATCCCAAAACAAGTTTTACAACTTAGAGCCAATCCTAACAAGATACTATACTAAATGGGTACACAAGTTGCAAGAATGAAATGCGGAAACATAAGAGGTGATGATGAGGGGAAGCAAACTCTTGACATGATAATTTATCTTGTGGTATCATTAGGCACTAAGCCACCACTAGTCCACGTTGTTGAAGCACTCACATAAGAGTATTGCTTCCCGGTCACCAAGTCTTTTTTGGGACACCCCTTGACTTGCCACAAAGGCTTGACCACTAAGGCTTACGTCAAGTTCCCCTATCATCTTGATGCCGTCTCCACTAAGGAGCTTCTCCACGAAGGAAGGGGGTCTCCATGTCCTCCGCACATGGTCGTCGGCACCGCTCTACACCAAGCTGGAGGGTCGAAGACTTGCCGACGAGCCACCAAGACTCCAAGACGCAGGCACACCTTGTACAATTGTAGTTCACTCCTAGAACCGATCACAATGTAAGCACACCTTGCACTCTCTCTTTCTCTAGGCCTATCCTAACATTAATCACTCTTCTAAGCTTGTGCTAAGCCTTTGATAAATCACTTAAGTATTTTGGTGGCTTGAATGAATTCTTGATGAGTCTTGATCTCCAATGGATTCTTGCACACTCCAGCAACATCAAATGGGCAAGTGGAGGGGTTATAAATAGCCCAAGGCACCAAAGAGCTGTTGCTCGAACGGCTACTTAAAGTTTACCATTGGATGATCCAATGGTATATATTTTTGTAGCATCGGAATAAGTGGTGCTAGCGTATGCTCCTTCGTATTTCGTCCATAACTCCCAACTTTGAACTCCAGTTTCGATGAACTTGTCCTTGATGGAAAGCTTATAAAATTCTACACACGATTCTATCCAGACCATTCAATCACTTTTTGAGCACCGGATGAATGTTAAAAATCTGACGGTACTGTCGAACCTTTTGGTCACCACGTCGCTACTCTTCGTATTTTGATCATAACTTTCCATTTTTGATGATCTTGTACTTGTTGAAAAGATTATAAAATTCTACACAAGATTCTCAAAAAATCCAAACCTTTTGATAAACTTTTAGCATCAGATGAGTGACCTAAAAGTCCGCGCATACAAATTTTCAAGCGTCGGACCTTCCGGTGCTCCCTCACCCATTTGTCAACCTCTCTAGAGATTTTGACAAAGTAAATGTTCAAACTTCGATGGTAGCATCGAATGATCTGGTGCATACCCTTGTATGTTCATCAAATCGTCCATTGAGTGTATTTTTATAAGCACCGGATGTTCCTCTGTTTAGTCCAATGGTACCATTGGATCTTCCTATGCTCATTTTTCTGCACATCTTATTATGGACATAACTTTCTACTCCAGAGTCCAATTTTGATGATCTTGGACTCTATGGAAAGCTTGTGAAGTACTATACATGATTTTGTAAAAATCTATTCTATTTGATCAACTCAAAAATAATTATTTATGGGACAAGTCCAATTCATTCCTCTGTTTGTCCGGGCTTCGATATCCTTTGTGATGTATCCATGGAACCTATGAAACTCTACAGGTGCTCATTCTTGATACACATGTTAATCCTAATGATAATATTGTCATTCAATTACCAAAATCACAGTTATCGCCTAGAGAGCTAGCTATTTTTCTTGCAATAATGACCAAAATCACAATTATCGCCTAGAGGGCTAGCTATTTTTCTTACAATGTTATTCATTCCTCTCTTTGTGATTCGCCCAGATCTAGCCCTCTCTTCTGGTAGCTTCATTGGCTCGGTCCGGCAGGCCGCGGCCGGTCGGTTCGGCAGGCTGCGGCTGGTGGCACCGGCGCGCCTCCGTGCACACGTGTGGGGCGGCCTGCTGGTGTGGCCACCACCGTGGGCGCACTCCTGGTGCCTCCCAGTCTCATACCGAGTTTGTGTGTAGTCTCAGCCAATAAGGCACAGAGATAGACGCTATCCATCACTCGGCATCCGGGTAAAACAGGTCTTGGATGCACTAGTATCATATATAAGTGTCAAGCAGCAGGGAACACAAGTACACAGTTGGCACTGATCGATTTATAGCCAGTTCTTAACTTCACGTTCACTATATATAGAAACAACTACAGTTGGGACTGATGATATGGGTGTGATGTTTCAGTTGTCCGACAAATAAGAACGATATGGTTATAAAAAATTAGTAACTGTAAATTAAAATAGTAATGGAAGAAGCCACCACGTTAATCATAAATATATAACCATTCACCACGTTAACAAGAGAATATTTAATCTCCCCATGTACAAACTAGATATCGAGATTGAATATGATGGCTCAGATTTTCCCAAATTTTCCTCGTATTCGTAACAAAGAAGGAACGGGCCGGGGTGATCTCTATGTCAAGATGCAAATCCTTTGACGCAAAAGAAAATAGTTTAATCCTAAGAACCACGATGTCTCCATGCTAACCGTGGAGACACGAGAGGATTGTTGGAAGTGAATTCATAGCACATGGCCACCATATTATGCTGCATGCATAGTAGTTGCATATTATTAGTTCGAGATGCAGAGCAAGTGGCTCACTGCAAAAAAGAGTATTTTTATGAGATTTCATGTTCTAATATAAAATATAAATCAACAGCTAAGTGCAGGTGTAATAGTGAGAATCTCAAGCATCTGAATCGTGCATTCTCTAAGACTGTTTGTCACAAACTCTAGCTGTTTTCATCAGAGGTAATTTTGCTTGTTGTTAATTATTCATTTATGATTAATTCATGAACCACCTAAACTTTTTCTTGGTGGCCGTTCCCATATGCAGTTCTATAATAGTTTCAACAAAAATGCGCAGTCTAGAATGCACAGTCTAGAAATTGAGGATCCTTTGCGTATTCAATTAAGTTTGCCTAATTCACCCTCTACCTCTTTTAGCCTATACCTACAAGCACCAATTCCTTTCTGTCACACCCAGAAATTGTTGAATTTCAAGATGTGACTAGAAAGAATAAATAAATAATAATTTTCTTATCATTTTTTAAAAAAATTCATATTTATTTTCTTGACAGGAAATTTAGTATAGAAAAAAATAATTATTTATTTTTCTAAATTAAATAAGGTTGTCCCATGTGTTGCATTCATGCCGATGCATTTTTGTGTTTCATGAGTGCAAATGTTTTAAAAAAATGTGTCTAGATAACGATTAGGTTCTTCCGAGAATTTTCCAGAATTTCTTGGCATTTATTCTCATTTTTTCTAAGAGCTAAATCCAATTTTTTGAAGGTTCTAGAATCCTTTTCACGAGCTCCAAGTATTTTATTTGGATTGATCATGTCCCAATTTATCTCTAGGATTTTCCTAGAATTTTTGGGATTTTCAGAGTATTTTTTAGCTTAAATAAATTATCTAGATTTTTTGGATTTTTATTTACATGGAAAATGATTTCTGAAAAAAAAGAAACCTATCCTATCAGTTTGAGCCGATCCCGTGGGCCTGACTCGCTCTGACCGACCTAGCCACTTCGGTCCACTAAAGCCCATCTGGGCTCGATGCAGAGTGTCCGAGCTCGCCCGGCGCTGTCACCGCCGTCCTCGGCGTGGGGGTCACCTGCGCCACGCGCCCCTGTATAAAGCACTGCCCCAGCCCTAGGGCCTCTGCTGCACCGCCGCTGCCTCGCGCTATCCTCACCCGCCGCCGTCTCGTTGCCACGTCGCCGCAGCTACCCTGCGCCGCCGCTAGAGTAACTGGCCGAGCCGCCCTGGTTGCGCCACCGCCCGTCGCTCGCGCCACGCGCGCCCGGTCCACCCTGCTCATGTGCCGCCGCTAGCGCCGTTCCGTTGGTTACCGCCGTCACTTCGCCTCTAGAGGAGCCCCATCGGTTGAAGCTCGAGTCGGCCGCTGCCGGCCAAATTTCGGCCGGGCGTGTCCATCTTCGCCGCCGGTGAGCACCTGCAAGCGATCCCCTCGTCCTTCTTGTCCAATCCCCATCCTCGCCGCTGACCCTCGTTGCCCGGAGCGCTGGCAAGCTTGCTGACCAGAGCCCCCTGACAAGAGGAAGAAGAAGACCTAGCCTTTTTGCAGTTTAGCCCCTGAAAGGTCCTATAATCTGTAGTAGTTTCCTTGTGCAAGTATTATAAGTTCTCTTTTCTCACAAACAGATCCAGTCCATGATCTTTTATAGATCTAACCCTGATTTAAGGTCCATTCATGAGCACTGTTTCATGTGTCCTGTGAATTTTCTCTGCTAGCCCCTGAGATCTATAGTTATTTCTATCTAGGTCCCTAGAACCTTATCTTTGCCATCAAACCTTTGTTTTAGTTCTATTTTAATCCGTTCAAGTTGCGTTAGGTTCATAATAATAGAAATTACACGTGGTGATATTTTCCATCATTGCATGTCTTTGAAAATAAATTTAATATTAATTTGATTAATTCCTATTTGAATGCCTTTTCTTAATAAGAATTTAAGTAGGGTTTACATCGGTTTTCATAATCAATATTAACTTGACTAATACTATTTAATTGAGTTTTCTAAATGAAATCAAAATAGAATGTATCTCGGCTTTTCATAATCATAATTAATTTGATTAATGTTCAAATCAACTTTCCTAAATAAAAGTTGATTAGGTTTTTACACCGGCTTTTATAAATAAATCTTCACATGATTAATACCAATGTGAATATGTTTTCAATAACAATTTGGAATGGAGTTGAATCATAAAACATACATTTAGATGTTTCATATAGTTTAGCCTTTTTAAAGTCAAATGTTAAATGGTATAATCTATACTTCAATATTTGTAATTAAAATATTGTTGAGTTATAACTCAAGTTTTCTTAAATATTGATAAAATGACTAATGTCAATATGAAATGTGTTTTCTAAATAAAGCTTGTTTAGCCAACACGACCTATGTGTTTATTGGATTAGTTGTTCTCACCTTTCTAAAGTTAAGTGTGTAAATTGTGTAATTTATACATGAACATTTATAAATAAAATTTGAATAGATTTTTTCCTCGGTCTTTGCAAATAAAGTATAATTTGCATTAATTCCAACTGAGGGTATTTCCTTTCTAAAATATCCTTTACACATGTTTTTCTAATTAAAATAAACCTAGCATATAATTTTTTTATTCCCTCTTATAATTCAAACCTCTCGATAGCTTTATCTTTTCTACCATAGTTCCGCTTTGAGTGTTTCTTGCATCCTCGCTATCCTAGAATCGAGTCCTATCCTTTAGTACGCTCTTTTAAAACCTTTCTTTTATTTTGGTGTATTGTTCTTAGTTGTACTTGCTTGTTGTTTTGTATGCTTGTGCCGATGATTGCTTTGAGTAGAAGGATCGCTGCTCGAAAGCTTTGAAGATTAAGAGTTTCAAGAAAGCAAGACTTGAAGAGCAGTAAGAGTAACTTTCGTTTGAGAAAGGCAAGTATCCCTAACCATCCTTCTACCTATGCTTTATTTATAATACCATAATAATGTTAATTGGAATATGGAGTGACCACCCAGAAAAACCAGTGTAACCACAAGGATTATATGGCTCTGATCTTGGCTAATTAATTAGAGACTCTAGTTTGTGGTAGCTTTACCAAAAGGGGCAAGAGGGGAAGACAGTAGTTGGTGTATAACCCGGCCCTCTTGGGAAGGGAGCTTTGCTAAGACCCTATGCCCATTGGAGAGGTTAATGCATTGTGCTGATCATGAAACATTAGCAAGCTATCCTTACTAGGGAATCTTTGTAAAGGCCTTGTAGCGCCCCTATGCAGTCACACCTCGGTAGTGTGATGAGTGCCTGATCAGCACAACATGGTTGGGTCTAAAGTTCTTCAGAACTTTTACTCAACTTGTGGTGAAAGTGTACAATCTTTGTAGAGTGTAAAACTAATATATCAGCCGTGCTCACGGTCAAGAGCGGCTTGGACCCTCACATGATTAATAAACTTGAAAATAGTCTTAAATCGTTATTCTGGTTATTTCTTGTGGCCTTGCTAAGTACCAACCATAAGTGTACTCACCCTTGCTTACTACTGCTCAAAAGAGGAAGGTGTGTGAAGTTTTTCTGAAGATGATGCTGAGTTCTAGGCGTACGCAAAACTAGTCGAATACCTTTGAAGTTTGGAGCCTTTGTTTCCAGGAATAAGCTGTATATCTCTGATAGACTCGTAAGTTCCTTTACGTGATACTATTGCTGTTATTTACTAATGATGTCACTATATGTATGAAACTAGATCTTGGTAGCACTTGGTTTTATTTTAAAACCGAGCCTGTCCACGTCAGAGACCACGGGGGATCAAGATGGTCACTTGTCGCCAGCCAGCTTAGGATTTCACTGGTCATACGCAAACACAGTGGAAAGATGAGCACACGAACCTGTGCTCAGTGCGGTAGTGTTTTCTACTCCATTGGAAACAAAAAGCAACAATGATGCAACATATATAGCAATGGAATCTGAGATGCGCGCTGCACCTCTTTAACAATGAATACCATCCCATACGGCAGGGATGTGCCGCGCGACGGCTCCTGTTCAACCTGCGCAAATTAGGCCCCAAGCGTGCGCAACCTGAAGACTCGGCCATGCACCTAAGTAACTAGACAACTAAAGAAAATAAACAAGCAAACACATGCACGAGAATTATTCTGATAATTTACAGTGCCACCTTCTCTAAATCAAGATTCATGGAGCCTCTCATTCCTAATGTAATTAACCTATCTGAATAGACCAGCACTTCTATATACTCCTATGAATTCCAAAATGTGGAATTCTGAAGATGGGGCAGAGAAGAGGCATTTCAGTTTGTTCTACAGCATGCATTGGCGAATGGGTTCCCACTATTTATCGTGGAGTAGTACATTGAATTGATGCGACCTCAAGTAACATGAGTACCTGCATGGGCACCCGACTACTTGCGGGAACGGTGTTCAGAATTACTTTAAGTAATGGCAAGTCTGCCAGACAAAATCAAACTGGGAGAAAAATAGAAGCAATGATATGGTTATAAAAAATTAATAACTGTTAAATTAAAATACTAATGGAAGAAGCCACCACGTTAATCATAAAGATGTAACCATCCACCACGTTAACAAGAGAATATTTAATCTCCCCATGTACAAACTAGATATGGAGATTGAATATGATGGCTCAGATTTTCCCAAATTTTCCTCGTATGCAAATCCTTTGATGCAAAAGAAAATAGTTTAATCCTAAGAACCACGATGTCTCCATGCTAATCGAGGAGGCAGGAGAGGATATTGTTGGAAGTGAATTCATAGCACATGACCACTTTATTATGCTGCATGCATAGTAGTTGCATATTAGTTCGAGATGCGGAGCAAGTGGCTCACTGCAAAAAAGACTACTTTTATGAGATTTCATTTTCTAATATAAATTTAAATCAACAACTAACTGCAGGTGTAATAGTTAGCATCTCAAGTATCTGACTCATGCATTCTCCAAGAATGTTTGTCACAAACTCCATCTGTTTTCATCAGAGCGAATTTTGCTTGTTGTTAGTTCTTGATTTATGATTAATTCATGAACCACCTAAACTTTTTCTTGGTGGCCGTTCCCATATGCACTTCCACAATAGTTTCAAAAAAAAAATGCGCAGTCTAGAAATTGAGGATCCTCTTTGTTCAATTAAGTTTTCCTAATTCAAGCCCCTCTTAGGCTTACGTACTGTGACATCCGGCCCAATGTGGGTATGGCTCGGCAAATACAGGTGTGTATGTTTAGTACCACAATGCTAGTTGAGTAAGGGTGGAGTCAACTTATAAATTTTTGTCCACTAGTCATAGCACCTTTGGATTAATCCTTTTATATAAAGCGAGGACGAAAGTGCAAGTAGGGTGCTATGTGTAAATGTGCCTGCCCCGCGGAAGGACTGGACGGTGCGGCTTTGGAGGATGGGGTGTTAAACGTACAAGCACACTGATTCCTTTCAACGCTGTCCACATCAGAGATCATCGGGGGATCGAGATAGTTACTCTGGGCGGTGCGGCTTTTGAGGTACAAGCACACTGATTCCTTTCAACGCTGTCCACATCAGAGATCACCGGGGGATCGAGATAGTTACTCTGGGCGGTGCGGCTTTGGAGGATGGGGTGTTACACGTACAAGCATACTGATTCCTTTCAATGCTGTCCACATCAGAGATCACCGGGGGATCGAGATAGTTACTTGTCGCCAGCGAGCTTAGAATTTCAGCGGGCATACACAAACACAGTGCAAGATGAACACACGAACCTGTGCTCGATGCGGTAGTGTTGTTTACTCTATTCCAAACATAAACCAACGATACAACTTAGCAACGGTTCACAACCTGAAGACTCGGCCATGCACCGAACTAACTGAATAACTAAGCAAAACAAACAAACACACACATGCACCAGAATTATTCTGACAGTCTATTGTGCCACCTTGGCTAAATCAAGATTCATGGAGCCTCTCATTCCTAACGTAATTAACATATCCAAATAGACCAGCACTTCTGTATACTCTTAGCTTAAAAATTCCAAAAATGTGGAATTCTGAAGATGAGGCAGAGATGAGGTTTGTCCTACAGCATGCATTGGCGAATGTGTTGCCCACTATTTATCTCATGGAGCAGTACATTGAATTGATGACCTCAAATAACATAAGTTCCTGCATGTGCACCCACCTACATGCGGGACGGTGTTCAGAATTACTTTGAGTAGTGGCAAGTCTGCCGGACATGATCAAACTGGGAGAAAAACTAACAGAAGCAAGGATCTGAGAACTGTCTCTGTTTTGTGTTTCAGCATTTTGATCCCGCCGTGGGTGATTCAGACATCTCTTTCAGTTGACGAAGTACTGTCATTGTCAACCTGTACCATAGAACTGAAGATGGAAAATTGCAATAATCAATTCTCTTGTCTGGAACGGTGAAGAGTTCCATAATCTATCTTCATGTACAGTACAACTGCCAAGCATTCTTCAGGCAAATAGACCACCAGGTAGTGCCTGTGGTTCGAACGAGAACGAGAAACCGGAATCCAGCGTTGTACAAGTACAGAGACTAAACGCACGTACGGTTCCTGCAGCTGTTCTTGGATTGAGCCTGACGGCCGAACCCTAGTTGCTTCTGCTTAGTTGCGGCTGGACGATTTGCCGGTGCCGGTGCCCGACCCCAGTAGCCGTTGTTGTCTCTCAAGCGGCTTAATTGGCTGGGTCCGGTCAGCCGCTGCCGGCGGCACCGGCGCGCCTATGTGTTGGCACCCTCGTGCGCGCACTCCTGATGCCTCCCAGTCTCATACCAAGTTTGTATGTAGTCACAGACTCACAGCCAATAAGGCACGCAGATAGACGCTGTCCATCACTCAGCATTCAGGTAAAGCAGCTCTTTCATGCACTACTATATCACATATAAAAGTGCCAAGCAGCAGGGAACACAATCACAAGGACAAGCTCCTTGAAGAACTGTCTACGCCTTCCAATCTCATTATCACACCTGGTTTTAAAACAAAATCAAGTGCTACCTATATGTATATCAGGATCTAGTTAGATACATACAGTGATATGATTAGTGAGTAACAGTAACACTATCACATAAAGAATATAAATAAAGACTTACGAGTCTATCAGAGATATACAGTTTAATCCTGGAAACGGAGGCTACAAACTTCATAGGCAATTGACTGGGGGTTACGTACGCTTAGAACTCAACATCATTTTCAGAAAACTTCACACACCTTCCTCTTCTGAGCAGCAATAAGCAAGGGTGAGTACACTTATGGTCAGCAAGGCTACAAGAACTAACCAGAATAATAATTTAAGTCCATCTTCAAGTTCATAATCATGTGTGGGTCCAAACCGCTCTTGACTATGAGCACGACTGATATATCAGTTTTACACTCTACAAAGGTTGCACACTTTCACCACAAAGTCGCGTAAAAGTTAAGAAGAATTTTGGACCCAACCATGCTGTGCGGATCAGGAACTCATCACACTACCGAGGTGTGACTGCATAGGGACACTACGAGGCCTTTACAAAGATTCGCTAGTAAGTGGTAACCCGCTGACGTTTCAGGTCGAAGCATAGCATAAACCTCCCTAGTGGGCATAGTGTCTTAGCAAAGCTCACTCCCCAAGAGGAACAGGTTATACCCCATCAACGCCTCCCCTCATCATTTTCAATAAGATTACCCCAGACTAGAGTCTCTAATTAATTAGCCAAGACCAGACCCCATGTAGTTCTTGTGGTTGCACTATTTTCCTGGGTGGTTGCTTCATGTTCCAATTAACATTATCATGGTATTATAGATAAGCATAGATAGAAGGGTGGTTAGGGATACTTGCCACTCTTACTTCTCTTCAGCTCTTGTTCTCTTGAAACTCTTAATCTTCAAATCTTTCGAACATCGATCCTTCTACTCGAAGCAATTATCGGTACAAACATACAAGCAAACAAACAAGTAAAACTAAGAATGATACAACAAAACAAAAGAAAAGCTTTAAAGGATAGGGTTCGATTCTAGGATCACGCAAACACAGAAAATGTTGGGAACAAAACTAAGGTTGAAATAATAAAGCTATCGAGAGGTTTGGATTAGAAATAAAAAGGCTATATGCTTGAACCATTTTAATTAAATAAAATCATCAACATAGATTATTTTAGAGAAATACCTTATTTGGAATTAAGCAAGTTATATTTAATCATTGAAAACGCGATAAACTTAATCATATTTTATTTGTAAATATTCAAGTACGAGTTATGAAAATTTAACTTTAGAAACACAAAGTATGTATAAGACATCCTATCGAATAACTTTGTATTTCGTGTTCAACTAAACATATTAATACTGAAAATGCATTTATAATATCATTAAGCATATTAACTTTATTTATAAAAACCGATGTATAATACTAGATATCTTTTATTTAGAAAAGCTGGTTATAAATAGGAATTAATCAATTAAACCTTAGTTTATGAAAACCAGGATAGACCTAATCAACTTTTATTTAGAAAACTAATTGAATAAGAATTAGTCAAGTTTGCATTTACTTTGATGTTAAAAACAAGCAACATGTAAACACACACTGCTAGCGCATAAATTAAGATGAAACAAACAAGAACAACAACATATTACTATAGAGCATATAAGAAAAGCGTAAACTATGGTTTAGGAAAGACTAGTCTACAGAGATAACAACTAGGCTGCAGGGACACCAAACTTGTCAAAGCTAAACTGAACTAGTTGGCAGAGAAACAAACTAACAAGATTGATTCTAAAGAGATGGTTGCAAAAGATTTGGCCATAAATAACATAGCTAACTCAGAAAGAGACAACTAGGATATAGGACAGCTATGAACTGGATATAGGATGATTATACTACTAGGTAGAACAGAAACTCTAAGATAAATTATTCGGATCACTAAAGCACTCAAAGTGTGCTAGAAAGGAAAAGCTTGGTTAGATTTATAAAAGAAATAGGGTCTAAGCTGGAACTGGAAAGATCTAAAGTTTTACAGAAGGCAAGATCTTTAGAAGAGATACTGAGCTAAAACTAACAGAGAACGACTATCGAATGATTATGTTTATGAGAGCACAAAAGACTAGATGCTAGGTTTATTTTAATTTTCAAAACATATGTAAAGGATATTTCATAACGAAAATACCCTAAGTTGGAATTAGTAAACCCTAGTCAAGTTTTATTCATAAATGTCCATGTATAAATTATACCCATTACACACTTAACACATATGTCGTGTTGGCTAAACAAACTTTATTTAGAGAACACATTTCATATTGACATTAGACATTTTATCAATATTTAAGAAAAACTGAGTTATACTTAACAATATTTTAATTACAAATATTGAAGTATAGATTATACCATTTAACATTTGACTTTACAAAGGCTAAACTATATGAAACATCTAACGTATGCTTTATGATTCCAGTGGATCAAACTATTATTGAAAACATAATCACATTGGTATTAATCATGTTAAGATTCCCGCAGAGAACTTTCGTTTGTTCGCCTTCTAAAAGCCAGTGTAAAAACCTAATCAACTTTTATTTAGGAAAGTTGATTTGAACATTAATCAAATTAAGTTTTATTATGAAAAGCTGAGGTACAACTCTATATTAGTTTGATTTATAAAACCCAATTAAATAGTACTAGTCAAGTTAATATTGATTATGAAAAATCAATGTAAACCCTACTTAAATTCTCATTAAGAAAAGGCATTCAAATAGGCATTAATCAAATTAATTTAAATTTATTTTTAAAGACATGCATGATATAAAACATCACCACTATCGTATAATTTATGTTATCATGAACCTAACACAACTTGAACGGATTAAAACAGAGCTAAAACATAGATTCTATGAGCTAAACAAGATTAGAAGGACCTAGATGTGATTAACTATAGACTTCAGGGGCTAGCAAGGAAGATTCACAAGACACATGGAATAGTACTCGTGAATAGATCTAAGATCCAGGTTAGATCTATAAAAGATCATGGACTGGATTTGTTTGTGAGAGAAGAGAACTTTCGGGGTCAGCTGTAAAAGAGCCAAGACACAAGGAACTTTAGATTTTAGCTTTCCTCAGGGACCCAATCACAAAAGGGTTAGATCTATAAAAGATCACAGTACTCATGAATAGATCTAAGATCCGAGTTAGATCTATAAAAGATCATGGACTGGATTAATTTGTGAGAGAAGAGAACTTCTGGGGTCAGCTGTAAAACAGCCAAGATGCAAGGAACTTTAGATTTTAGCTTTCCTCAGGGACCCAATCACAAAAGGGCTAGGGCTTTCTTCCTCCTTTCGCACGGGGCGGCTCTGGCCGGCCGGCTGCTAGCGCTCTGACGGCCTAAGGCCTCGAGTGGGCGGCATAAGAGGTGAAGGAGATGCAGGGGATGTTGGGGAGGCGCTCACCTGGGTTGAAGGCTCACAGTGCGGCTCGACCTCTAGGCGGCGGCAACGGCATTCTAGGCGGGTTGGGCCCAAGGTTCAGCCCAAAGGGAAAGGATAGATTTTTTTTTTCAGATATCATTTCCCGTGTAAATAAAAATCTAAAAAATCTAGATAATTTATTTAAACTAAAAAAATAATCTAAAAATACCAAAAATTCTGGGAAAATTCCTGGAGATCGATTGGGACATGAGGAATCTAAATAAAATACTTGGAACCCATGAAAAAGAATATAGAGTCTTCTAATAAATCGATTTAGTTCTAGAAACAGAACTATAAATTCCAGAAAAAGTTAAAAAATTCTCAGAAGGGTATGTACATCATCTAGACACATATTAAAACCTTTTAAAATCAAGAAATGCTAAGATGCATCGGCATGAATGCAACACACAGAACAACCTTATTTAATTTAGAAAAAAATAATTAATTATTTTTCCTAGACTAAATTTCCTGTAAAGAAAATAAATATTAGAAAAATTTTAAAATTATGAGAAAATTATTGTTTATTTGTTTCTTTCTAATCACATCTTGAAATTCAAAAAATTCAGGGTGTGATAACCATTAAGAGGACGGAATGTGTGCGTACTGTTCTTGTCCATGGAGAGAAGCGGAAGCTTCAGTAGTTGATTGTAGTACTTATAGCTTCTCTACTAGTGGAGACCTATAAGGCATGGAAATGATTATTGTTGTTTCTCAGCCAAAAACATTAAGACATCCATCACCCATAATTGATGAATGATGACACTTACCTCACATTGCGTCACTCTCGTAGGTGCCTGTCAGGAGAACAGTTGCTGTCATGTGAACAAACTGCTGGGATTGTCTCCACTCTGAAGCCTCTAACGTCAGATGAATACTAATTAAAAGGATATAGTAGGCTAGAGTAGCAACATGTCAAGAAAAAAAATAATTACCGATGTTGAGAAATGCTCAGACAGGTGGTTCATCACAAAAATATCATTCAGGAAGATGTGTGCTAATTTATATCCTAAATGCTAAACCCGAAACATAAGAAATGTAGCATTAACATGCAACGAAGATCTATGTATGAGGACGAACTGATAAATTATTATATACTTTAATTTTGTTCCAGAAAAATGTTTGTCAAGGCTGCATTTGTCAATTTATTGAGAGGATGATTATCCATTTTTTTCATGTAACGACCTCTTGAAGTGACTTAAATCAGGGCAATGGTGCCAAACGTTGTTCCAAGTCCTCTGGTTCTTGTTTTTTTTCTTCTTTTGATAGAAGTTACAAAAAGAGCTGTTAATGTCAAATATATGACTCGGCAGCTCCACCCACCACGCAATAGTGCACATCTGCAGTAGGACACATATATAGGGATTCGGGATGGACCATATACATGTATATTCTTGTCATTGAGGATGATTGTGAGGATGTTTGAACCCGAGTGCATGCTCAGCCAAGTGTGATTTGCTTCATTGCTTGAGAACCGCGGCACGCACTCCTGGTTCTTCCCATGCCCATGTTTGTCAGTAACTTCTGCATCCTTTTTCATAATTTACCAAGAGGAAGCTTAGCCTGTGTAACACCCGTCCTCCAAAGTTGCACCGCTCAGCCTTTTCGAGGGATGGGCACACGTACACATACCACCCTGTTTACACTTTCGTCCTCGCTTCGTGTAAAAGGATTAACGCACACTTGGGTAAATATCCAGGAACGTTCCCTCTTAGCGCACAACCGTACGTCCAGTGCGCCATATGCCCACACACTAACCCATACGCGCAACTGCGAGGGTCAGCTCTGATACCACTTGTAACACCCTGAGGGACGGACACGCATACACATAGCACCATGCTTATACTTTTGTCCTTACTTTGTGTAAAAGGGTAACCTGAAAGTGCTATGGCTGGTTGACAAAGGCTTATAAGTTAGCTTCATCCTTGCTCAACTAGCAAGGTGGTACTAAATATGCATATCTGCGCTCATGGTCACACTGGGCCAACAAAATTAGGCTGGGTGTCACGGCGTGACCGACAGTGATGGGTCCGTGACTAAATTTTTTATCTACAACAACGACGAGTATAGTGATGTCTGGTACTTAAGTGAGTCTCACTTATCGCTACCATGAATGGTTTACCAACCGAGGCACCAGGCTCCAGATCGATGCACACTGAAATGTTTTACCGTAAAATGGATAGAAATAATTAAATTGTTAAGCAGGTGTTGCATGTGGCTTCTTTTTTGCATGTACCGCTAACAAAGCATTGGGATTCCATTTCAAAATACTAACATTGGGCGATGATTCTGGAAAAAAAACGTATTACCTGTCTGTAGCATGTCAAGAACTGGAAACATGAAGGGAAGCAAGATCATGTAAGTAAACTTCTTTTATTTTCTAGCACGATCCTTTGATCGATCTGGTATAATCACTTCCACAAAATTATTTACAAGGTTAGCATTTTCCAAATAACATGCATTAGAATAAAAACACAGCAGCTGGAGCTGAATCTTCTGTGAAATCTGCCAGCCAAAATCCAACGATTGAGAATCAAGCCACCTCTTTCAGTGGACGAAGTACTGGCATTGTCAGTAGCAACCTGGAGGTGAAAATCAAAATGTAGCATAGAATCCAAGATGGAAAACTGCAATGGTGCATTCTCTTCGTCTGGAACAGTCAAGAGTTGTATAATCTATATATACAACTGCCAATTAAGCATTCATTCTACAGGCATAATGGGTCAGAGTATGAGGCAGACAGAAGGAAAGAACAGAGGAATGATTGGATTGCGGAAGAAGTTATTTAGTTCATACAATCGATACCCCTCTTTCTCTCCTCTCTTTAGTTTATCTCTATCCTGTTACATCGGCGGCGTGATTCGCTTCTCCTCTGCTAACATGGACACCCATTCCAGGCCAGAAACACGCGGGTTGGGCTTTCTGGGCCGAAGCTGTCGAACCGGCCCACTCACATCCTCAGGTTCTTGAGCGTCTTCTTGTACTCTGTTGCTGACACACATGCTCCCGTACAGTCTGGTCTCGTATCCGGCAGCTGCTTAGGGGTGTTTGGATCTTTAGGATCTTCTAAAATTTATATCACATCGAATACTCGAAGACTAATTAGGAGGATTAAATATGAGTTAATTATAAAACTAATTACATAGATGGAGGTTAATTCACGAGATGAATCTATTAAGCCTAATTAATCCATCATTAGCACATGTTTACTGTAGCATCATATTGTCAAATCATGAACTAATTAGCCTTAATAGATTCATCTCACAAATTAGTCTCCATCCGTGCAATTAGTTTTGTAATTAGTCTATATTTAATACTCCTAATTAGTATCTAAACATTCGATGTGATAGAAATTTTAGGAGGGACTAAAGAAACAAACACTCCCTAGTGCCACTGTCCCGATTATTTCCACATCCATGAATGTCACCAAGAATCCTTCCAACTAGAAGGTGCTCACTGATTTTCGCTTGAGAACTGTTTCCTCAACCAGAGGCCTTCAACCAAGAGTCATATTGCATCTCTTGGTTGCAAAGAACAATGTAACAGGCGTCCAGGCCTGAGAAGCGGGAAGTCGGAAGACACATTCAACATAGGTGTTTAAATTGTAACGTGTCATTTGTTTACTGGCTTGTGTCGTGTTGGTGGGCCCTAGAGGTCAGCCAACATCCTGTATCGTCTTGGACATGAACTCTTTGTTGAAGCAAAACGTGAACTGGGCGTCAGGGTTCCTTGCCCGGCCTTCCACCATTGATTTTGCGTTCCTCCTGTGATCTGCTCACGTCTCGACAACTCATCGGCGACCACGGGTTGTAACAGTTGGTATCAGATTCAGTTATCCCCGGCACGCCGGCAGTCGATTCGCGAGATTCCGTCGACGTTGAGTTCATAAACTGTGTCAGGTTTGGGGACCAAGTTGTGTGCCGCGCTGCACTGGCCACGATTTGTTCTCCCTGTAATTCCTACACGCCATCAGCTCCGCTTGAGGGCGAATCAACTCGGAGACCCGAAATTGTTCCTGCATTCATGAATTTGGGGGCGTTAACGGCGGTGATTTGGAGGCATGTGGCAGCGGAGACTCGAGATATGCTTCAAAGGCATGGCGTCGAGCACTTCAACAGCTGTTCATGGGACTCGGTGAGTGCCGTTGTTATTCCTTTGGCCTTGAGTGACTTGATTTGGACCTCGACCTATGGAGTCGAGGTTACCCCAAACCAGATCATAGTTCGCTCGGTTTAAGATGCAGGCACCACGGCTCCCCCTAAGCCTTCCATGCAGACTCAAATTTTGCTCACTAAGATGGATGAGACGGAGAAGAGCAATGAGGATCACTGGAATTTGATGCTGGAGAATATGGATCCGCTATTTTCCAAGGTGGAAGAGATTGATCGGAACCAACAGAATTTTGAAGGGAAATTTGATATGTCAACCAAAAGTGATAGAACAAATGTTGAAAGATCAACAGACCATGGCTAAGCAGATAAAAACTACAGGTCATGCAGTGGCTCAGTTGAGGATGAATCCAATGCGTTCAGGAGAAGATGCACCACCAAGTCAACAGATTCAGATGGTATAGTTGATAACCCAATTACCAATCACCGGCCAACTACTAGTGGAACAAGGAGACACTTTCGTGGTGGAATCTTTCACAAGAATGATGCTGAGGATAGGGGAGGGAACAGAGGCTTTATGCCAAAGATGAACTTCCCTAGGTTCAATGGCAAGAACCAAACTATTTGGAAGGATAAGCGTGAGGACTACTTCAAGCTGTTGAACATACCAGAATCTATGTGGACTACTGCTGCTTATCTGCATATGGATGATAATGCAGAGAAATGGATGCAAGTATATAAGTTGAAATATGGATTGAGCTCTTGGGAGGCTTTTATGAAAGTAGTGCAGGCTAAATTTGGTGCTTATGACTACAAACATTCTATTGATGAGTTGTTTGAACTACAGCAAACATGTTCTGTAGAGGATTATGCTACTGAATTTGAGGCATTGCAGTTCCAAATTACTACGCATGATCAAGGAATGGGGAATAAATATTTTGACTCTCAGTTTATCAAGGGTCTTAAGCTAGAGATTAGATATCAGGTGTAGGGTCTGGTACTAGGAACTATGGAGAGAGCAGTGATGTTGGCCAAGGTACAATAAACAATTCAAGAGAAAAGCAAACACAAGCTGCAGAAGCATAATATTTCATTCAGGCAAAACACTTCTGTTGCAGCAAAGTTTGAGCACAAACCACAATTACCCCAGAGCCAATTGGTTAAAGAAAGATAGTTGAGAGACTATTGTAGAACAAATAATCTTTGTTTTTACTGCAGGGAATCTTATGACCCAAATCATGCAGTTAAGTGCACAAAAAGATCCAAAGCTCAAGTAAATGCCCTGGTTCTCAATGATTTGGATGTGAACCTGACTGAGGATGTATTAAACCAGCTTGAGAGTGACGATGCCCTAGCTGAAGAGTTTTGTTCTTTGACCATAAATGCAATTGCTGGGATAGATGAAGGTGAAGATCTAAAGACTCGGATCTCTAGTCAAACACAAGGTGATGCTTATACTAGTGGACAGTGGCAGTTCTCAGTGTTTTGTGTTCTGAGTTTATTAAGAAGGTTGGCATCACACCTATACCAACTACTCCAAAACAAGTCAAGGTAGCAAATCGGGAAATTCTGGTCACTAATACATATGTGCCACAAACGGAGTGGTGGATCCAGGGGCATTCTTTTACCACTGATATGTGAGTATTAGATTTGCAAGCCTATGATGCAATTTTAGGATATGACTGGCTGAAGTCTAACAGCCCCATCAATCACCACTGGGAGAATAGAGCAATGTAATTCATACATCAGGGCCAACAAGTTCTGTTGCAAGGGGTGAAACATGTGAGTTTACAACTAGATGAACTTTTTGTGGAAAGAGTGGTTAATTGGATGGCTAGCAATGATGTATGAGCTTTGGCAATTGTTGATGTTCCATTAGTGAAAGACCCAACAGACTCACTCCCTTTAGGAGTACAAGAGGTTTTAAATGAATTTTAGGATATATTTGAAGAACCTCAAGGTCTGCCTCCTGAAAGAGAGTATGATCATTCCATTCCAACACTCAGTAATTCCATTCCTATTAATTCTAAGTCTTATAGATATTCTCCACTACATAAAGATGAAATAGAAAGACATGTTAAAGAGCTGTTAATTGCTGGTTTGATTACACCTAGTACTAGTCCCTATGCTTCACCTATGCTCTTAGTGAAAAAAAAAGATGGGAGTTAGTGATTTTCTGTTGATTATAGAAAATTGAATGATATCACTATCGAAAATAGGTTTCCCATGCCTTTGATTGATGAAATCTTAGATGAGTTAGTAGGGACACAATATTTCTCTAAACTAGATATGAGATCTGGCTACCGTCAAGTAAGAATGAAGAAAGAAGAAGAGCATAAAACTTCTTTTAAAACCCACCATGGTCATTTCCAGTTTAGAGTTATGTCATTTGGGCTTACCAATGCACCTGCTACTTTTCAATGTGTCATGAATGATATTCTAAGCCCATTCTTGAGGAAATTTGTGCTGGTCTGCCTTGATGATATATTGATATATAGTCCAACTCTGGAAATTCATATTGATCATCTTCGGCAAGTGTTGTTGAAATTGAGAGAACATCAATTGTTTATGAAGCGAAGTAAATGCTCTTTTGCTCAGAAACAGTTAGACTACTTGGGGCACATCATTTTTCCTCGGGGTGTAGCAACAGATCCTAAAAAATACAATGGCTAGTACCTTCTTTTGTAACTAAGCTGCAGAGTTTCTTGGGGCTTCCTAGTTATTATAGAAAGTTTGTCCAGAACTATGGTTTCATTGCTAAACCTCTGACACAATTATTGAAGAAGAAATAGTTTCAATGGTTCCCACAAAGCATGAAAATGCTTTCAATGTTTTGAAGCAAGCTATGGCCTCTACTCTTGTGTTAGCTTTGCTAGACTTCAACATTTCTTTTGTAGTGGAGACTGATGCTTCTGATGATGGTGTGGGTGCAGTACTCATGCAAAAGGATCAGCCAGTGGCCTTCCTAAGCAAAGCTTTGGGCCCTTCTCATCAGAAACTGTCTATTTATGGAAAGGAGTTTCTGGCCCTAATTATGACTGTGGAAATGTTGAGACCATATTTGCAAAGGTAGGAGTTTATCATTAAAACTGATCACAAGAGCCTAACATACTTATGTGAGCAGAGTTTACACTCAGAAATGCAGAGAAAAGCTATGACTAGATTAATGGGATTGCAATTCAAAGTGGTATATAGAAAAGGTAAGGAGAATCTAGCTGCAGATGCTTTGTCTAGGGTGAATCACCTGATGGCCTTACAAGCTATCTCTGAAGTTTAGCCAATTTGGATGCAAGAAGTGCTGAATTCCTATACTACTGACCATAAGGCACAAGAGATCCTGACAAGATTGGCTATGTAGAGCCCAGATGAGTAGGGATTCTCTCTTGAACAAGGGCTAATCAGGCACAAAACCAAAATCTGGATTGGCAATAACTCATCTCTGCAAACTAAACTGATAGTAGCACTACATTCTAGTGCCATTGGTAGGCATTCTGGAGCAATGGCAACATATCATAGGCACAAGCAATTGTTTACATGAAAGTGGTTGAAAGGGGATGTGGCAAGTTTTGTAAAGCAATGCATAGTCTGCCAGTAAGCTGAGCATGAATTAACACATCTAGCAGGGCTTCTTCAACCACTACCAATTCCCCAAGGTGCTTGGCAAGATTTGTCTATGGACTTTATTGAAGGTTTGCCATTATCTAAGGACAGTAATACTATTCTAGTGGTAGTGGATAGGTTCACTAAATACAGCCATTTCATACCACTAAGACATCCATTCACAGCTCAAACAGTGGCTAAAATGGTACTCGACAGTGTTGTGAAGCTTCATGGGTTTCCTATATCTATTGTGTCAGATAGAGACAAGATGTTTAACAGCAATTTCTGGAAAGCTCTCTTCTCCCTAACACAAACCAAACTACTCATGAACTCTTCCTACCATCCTCAAATAGATGGGTAGACAGAACGAGTCAACCAATTCCTGGAGATGTACCTGAGGTGTGCAGTGCATGATTCTCCTAAGCAGTGGAAATCCTGGCTTTGTGTAGCAAAATTTTGGTATAATGCTAATTTTCATACTACCCTAGGCTACTCTCCATTCAAGGCTCTTTATGGGTATGGTCCACAGATTGGGGGTTATGCTACCACTATCACATTCAGAGTAGTCGCCTGCAGAGATAGTGTTGGAAGATAGAGAGGATCACTTGACTCGATTAAAACAACATCTAGCTGCTGCTCAAAACCAAATGAAATTACAAGTCGACCGTAATCGCACTGACAAGTAGTTTCAAGTGAGAGAGCAAGTGTTACTGAAACTCCAACCTTATGTGCAACAGTCGATTGTCAGTAGGCCATATCCTAAGTTGGCTTTTAAATTCTTTGAGCCCTATGAAGTACTGGAGCAGATTGGGTCGGCTGCATACTGGCTAGATCTTTCGGATCACAACCTAATACATCCTGTGTTCCATGTCTCACAACTCAAGCCTTTTACTGCTAATTATACTCCTATCTTTGTTGAGTTACCTAAGCTGGTAGATTTGGGTAGTCAAGACTTACAACCTGAACAAGTTTTGGATCGTCGTCTCGTCAAGAAGGGCAATCAAGCTATTCCACAAGTTCTCATCAAGTGGAGCAATTTGTCTGCAGATTTGGCTACATGGGAGGATCTGTACGTCGTCAAACAGTGTTTTCCTAAAGCTACTTCTGCGGCCGGGGGAGGTGTAACAGATGGCCAGGCCTGAGAACTAGAAGGTCGGAAGACACATTCGACGTAGGCGTTTAAATTGTAACGTGTCGTTTGTTTACTAGCTTGTGTCATCTTAGTGGGCCCCAGAGGTCAGCATCGTTATTTGTGCATATAGGCCAGCACCCTGTATCATCTTGGACATGAACTCTTTGTCGAAGCAAAACGTGAACTGGGCGTCAGGGTTCCTTGCCCGGCCGTCCACCATTGACTCTGCGTTCTCCTATGATCTGCTCACGTCCCGACGACTCATCGGTGGCCACGGGTTGTAACAAACAACAGCTCATGTATATAGCACTCATGTGAGGTACTACCATCTCTAATTTGCTCACAGCTTTGCAACCGTGGAAACAATTCTATCATGTGAGGGTCGTCGTACATGGATCCATATCCTATTCATAAATATAATTTTAATTTGCCAACCACCTCCATTCCTTCTTATTCAAAAAGAGCATGCTATCCATCCATCTTTATATATACATGCAAATCTGTATATAAGACATGATCAACCTGGCTACTCATTGAATTTGTTGAAAGAGAATTTAGATTTTGTGCGTGTGTATATCTGCAAGTTAAAGGAGTTCTGTTGATAGGTGATATGGCTAGGAGATTAGAGATAGATGTAACTAATCTCCTAGCCTATCCCGTCGGTAGATGCCCTATGTATAAATGCCACACGCAGGGCTGTTCCGTTGCACATCTAACACGCATACATTGAGCACCCAAGCTAGGGGCCGACGCTTCCCACAAACACATCTGTTATCTTTCATGGTATCAGAGCCTCTCCTCTATAAGCATCCCTGGCGAGCTCTTCTTCCTTGGCATCGCTCCTTCCCTTGCCCGTCATTAAAAAGCTCACCAAGAGCAACTTCGTCCTTTGGTAGGTGCAAGTGATGCCGGCAATTCGAGGTGCCCAACTTGAGCTGCACCTTGATCTTAAGATGATGCCTCCTCCTAAGGAGATCGTCGTCCAAGCTGCTAGCAAGACGACAGTTAAGCAACCCAACCCAGGGTATTAAAGCGTCCCCATATAAGTAGAGACTAAATGTGATACAAATATCAGTTCCAAGAGGCTGATAACACATTTATTCAACAGATGGTTTATAAACCGTACAACTCCTGAGGGAGTGGGTGTGAAAGCCACGCCGAAATGATAAGTAAATAAACAACAGCAGCGAGCCAAGCTACTGTAAGAGACAATACTCGGGACTACACGGCAACGGAAGCATTCTACAAAGGCCAACACCACAGGTAGCGTTGGGTGCAGAAGCGACCTCCTACTCACAATCCTCGGCGACGAAGTCCGGATCTTCCTTTGAAGCAACAAAATAGGGGTGAGTACAAAAGTACTCAACAAGTCCAACCCCATCCACGGAGGCGGATACAATGAAGAATATGCATAGGATATATCAATGATAAGGCTAAGATTTATTTGCAATAAAGCTAGATTTTCAACATATGCAAGGGTTCATTTTCAAAAGGGTTTTCACCAAGCATTTTTTTAGTAACTGAATCAATAAGTGGGGTTGAGCCTACATAAAGGATCCATGTTTTAATGCTACCGGACTTCCCGTCCAAAGTAGCTCACGGCACAACTGCCGGACACTTCCAAAATTCACCACACACCATGAAAATCATCCATCTCCCAAACACTAGTCATGTGACCAAGTCGTAACTTCTCCAATGCCGTGGACACGGCTACCCGGATAGGTTTTAACTCTGCAGAGATTGTACACTTTACCCACAAGTAGGGTACCATAGCACGATCATCTTAGTGTCAATGCAGATCCTATCAAAGCTATTACCCACCTTAGCTAAGCCTGTCTAGCCAACACGGAAGCAACCAAGGGGTTAATGACCCACCAACAAGGTCTTAATTGGGACATAAGTCACAAAGATCTTACTCCTTCTCCATGGTCTCTTGTTGCTCACTAGCTCTCTCCTGATGGCTAACAGACTAGCTAGTGGGATTTATGCTAAGCCGTTGCCGCATACAACGGTCGGGTGGTTGCACAATATTTGGGTTAGGAAAGATGACACATCAACTTGGTCCTTGATTGTGACAAGATGGATATCTCCCAACCATGCTCAACCACAAAGGCACGAGCCCAACCTATTAGCATTTCACACAAGAAACACCCCTCTATCTCATCTAAGTATTTCTTTCCTTTATTTCTGAAAACCTATTTTCCCTTTTAAAAATACTCACACATTTATTCTTTAACATAATATATTGTAGTCATGATTGAATTGAGTAACAAGGTCCTAAGCATTCTAGCAGTAATTATCATTCAAACAGAGCAAATCATATTTAGAGATAATTATGGAACAATCAAGGAATAATCATAACAATCAAGGGGTGGCTATCCAACCATATTTCAGTAGTAAAATAATATGCAATTTTATAAAACAGGCTAATAGGTTGTGTTTGAAAAATTAGGATAAACATGCATCAAAGGGTGAGATTGGACTTGCCGTCCTCGTAGTCGGCCGGGAGTTCTTGCTCGTGGTGCTGGTCCTCGGGCTTAGGCTCGCAGTCAAACTCCTCCTCGAGCTCCTCCTCAAGCACTTCGCGATCTATGCCACACACAATTGGGCACATAATAAATAAAAGAAAATTAAAGCTTTACCCATTGAGCTCGAATAGAGAACGCGAACGGGAATTAGAGGGAATGAGTTTTTGCATGAAATTTGGGGGGCCACGGTGGGAATATATTAGAGGAGGGCGTGGTTGAATTTGGCATCAATCGGAGGAAGCTTGGCACATGAAATGACGAGATAATATTGTATTTAGGGGTTAAAACAGGGCTTAGGACCAATCTACGAGAACCAGGGACTTGTTTGTAATTATTTTTGGGAGCTGGAGGGGCTGATCTGCGAAGAAAGTTTGAGAGAGTGGGAGGGTCTAGATGCGAAAAGGAAAATGTGGATGGATGAAAATGCAAAATAGCCTTTCTTCTTCCTCGAGACAGAACATCTCACAAGGAAGAACAGGAGGGGTGGCGTGGTTAGGGCACGACGATGGCTGGAAAGTGGGGGAAAATGGAGAGAATGCTGAGGGGATTCGATTCCTCTCCTTACCATGGGCTGGGGCGGGTCGTGGAGGCGGCTCCGTGACAGTAGGCAGGAGACTGCGGGAATGGCACTGGAAGCATGGGAGGGAGGGGAGTTGGCCGGGAAGCTCAGTGGTGGAGTCAAGAGCGGAGCGAAGATCCTTTTATAGGCCGGAGGCGAGGGGCAGGGGCTGCCGACGGGCGTCGCATAGGAACAGCGGAGTTAATGGCCGCCGAGATGCTCGGGAACAGGAAGCGCATAGGATGGTGGTGTGGCGAGGTGAAGCTCCGCATGAGCGGCGTGGCAGGGCCGGGCTCGTGTGGCGAGGCGAAAAGGGATGCGGTGGCGTGCTCGAGCAGTGATGTGCATGGACGGCGTGTTCGGGCGCTTGCAGCGAGCTGTTAGCGTGGCAGGGTGGCGTGGAGGCACATCGGGCGCGGTGAGCACGGGCCAGGGGTGTGGCGTGCGCGGCAAGGAGCTAGGCGCGGGCGTGGGTGGCAAGCGAGGCGTCACGGTGGCGTTGCGAGGCCAGCTCTGGCGCCGCGCGTCGCGTGCGTGCGTTGGAAGGAGCGAGGCCAGGCGTGGGGTCACGCGGTGGCGTGTGTGCAGGGGCCAGTGCAGGGGTGTGTTGTGCGGGGTTGTACGGGCAGCAGAGGAGGTAGGAGTGGGCTTGGGGGGGCAGGCACAGGAGCCAGGGCAGCAGCAGATGGCATGCTGCAAGTGGCGTGCGGCAGAGGAAGGGCCAATGTTGGGGAGCCAGGGAGTGGTGCAGGTGGACCTGGGTAGGCATACATGGCCAGGGAAAAGGAGTCAGCGCATGCGTGCTGGGAGCCAGGGAGCGGCTAGGAAAAAAAGAAGAAGCATGCGTGCAGCCAGGAAAGAGAAAAGGGAGGAAGGGAAAAAGAAAAAGAAAAAGGAAGGAAGAAGAAAAAAAGAAAAGAAGGGAAATAAGGAAGAGAAGAAAAAGGGAGAAAAAAGGGGAAGGAAAATGAGAAGAAGAAAATAGAGAAGTGGCGGCGATTGCGGGAATGGTCGTGAGCACACGCGGTGCTCTTTCGTCTGGCACGCGGCATGACTCGTGGAGAGGAAAAAAATGGAAAATGGATGGACGACGGTTGGCTTTGGTGCCGGGACGGCGAACTCACCGGGAAGACTGGATTTTAGAGAGTTCAGGCAGTGAAAGATTTTGAAAGCGATTTTTAGCGAGTGATTTTGGTTGGTGAATTTTATTACGGGCGTTACAAGTATGCTACTTGGGTTGCGAAGGATTAGCAGGTTTTGAGTACCTGCTGACATCTATGACGCGTGATGTGTTGTCCCAGGTGGCCTCACACAAGACGGCGGCTACAGTTTGGGCGGCCATCGAGGTGATCTTCTCATCTCAAACCAAGGTGCGCACCATGAACACACTCATCGCGCTTGCTACGACCCAGAAGGGAAACTTAACCATGGTGGAGTACTTGTCCAAGAAGAGGTCCCTCGCCGAGGACATCGCCGCAGTGGAAAAACCACTCGACGATGATCTATTCATCCCCCACGTCTTCACCAACCTCGACTCCGACTACAATCCAATTGTGATGGCCATCCTTGTACAATAGGAACCGATCATGCTGGATGAGTTCTACTTGCAGCTTCTCAACTTTGCGATGCGGTTGGAGCTACAGAGCAATGGCAGCTATTCTTCTTCCACCAACATGGCTTCGCGTGGCGGTTGTGGTCGTGGCTTCCGCAATCGTGGTCGCGGGCAGCCCCAAGGCCACAAACATGGAGGCGGCAAGGGGCGAGGTAGCAATGGCAACAACAACACCTAGTCCCCCAACAATAACTCACGCGGCAACAACAGCAACAACCATGACAAGTGCCAGCTTTGCAGTTGCAACAACCACACAGCAATGGATTACTGGTACCGCTTTGATGAGGACTTCGTGCCCCCAGAGAATAGTGCATTTACAACAGGAAATTCCTTTGGTGTAGATACAAATTGGTATACTAATACAGGTGCCACTGACCACATCATCCGGGATCTCAGTAGATTGGTCATCCATGACAAGTACAATGGCAATGATCAGATAAAGACTGCAAGTAGGACAGGTATGGACATCAATCACATTGGTTATGTTGCTGTTCCTACCCCTAGTAGACCTCTTCATCTAAATAATGTCTTACATGTTTGTGAAGCTGCTAAGAACTTAGTTTCTGTTCATCATCTTGCCATTGATAATCATGCTTTTCTTGAATTTCATCTAAATTGTTTCTTCATAAAGGACAATGCTATGAAGAAAACTCTTCTGTGCGACAAGTGTGAGGGCGGTTTCTACCCTATTCCTTCCAAATTCAAGAGCCAAGCTTTGAGTGCAATAAAACCGACTATTGCAAGATGGCATAGCCGGCTAGGACACCCATCTTTTCCTATTGTTCAGAAAGTTGCGAGCAGTTTTAATCTTCCTTTTTCAAGCAGTGAGAATAAAGATTCTATCTATGATTCATGTCAACAGGCCAAGAGTCATCAGTTGCCATATTCTAGTTCGTCTAGTCAATCTAGTGTTGCCTTTAGAATTAATATTTTCCGATGTATGGGGTCCTTCTCTTGATTCATTTGGAAGGAAACAATATTATATCAGCTTCATTGATGATTTCCGTAAATTTTCATGGATTTATTTGTTGCGCCATAAATCTGAAGTTTTCTAAAAATTTCATAACTTTCAAAATCTTGTTGAACGCTTATTGACTATCAAACACCCTTGGAAAAACTATTCAGCACCAAACAAGAATATTCATCTCTTCGCGTATTCGGTTGCGCATGTTGGCCAAACCTTCATCCTTTTAATTCTAGGAAACTTCAGTTCCGCTCCAAACGATGTGCATTCTTGGGATATAGCTCTCTTCATAAAGGCTTCAAATGTCTATACATCTCTACTGGCCACGTTTACATATCCCGTGGTGTTATCTTGGATGAAAATGTTTTTCCATTTCCTACCTTACACCCTAATGCGGGTACTTGCCTTCAATCTAAAGTGCTTATTCTTCCACAAAACTCGAGGGTTTCAACAGTGCATAATCATGTAATTGATGCTCCTACTAACCACTCAGATTCTGCAGAAAATTTGGAAGAAAACGGTGCAAATTTGACACGGAACGGAGGAGATTTCATGCAGCACCCGACCAACATGGAAACCGGAGTGGATTTCCCTGCCGCCACACCTGCTATAGCAGGGCAATCGTCCTCAGGATCCCTTCCTGCTGATTCAGTCCCAGCTCCAGTGCCGGGTTCTGCGCGGACCCCCTCCAACCAACCCGGTGCGCCCATGTGCCTCTGCACCAATGTCTCCTGCAGACCTCTTAGCGCCTGATTCAGCACCTGTTGTAGCACTGGCTCCATCAGAGACTCGACCACACACTTGTGCTAGGTCTGGTATATGGAAATCGAAGACCTACGCGGATGGAACAGTAAGGTATGGCTTCTTAGCCTCCAATGGTGAGCCAAATAATTTATCTAAAGCATTAGTTGATCCTAATTGGAAACAAGCTATGGACAATGAGTATTTAGCTCTTCTTAAAAATGAAACATGGCACCTTGTTCCAACTCGATCAAATGCTAATGTAATAGACTGCAAATGGGTCTATAAAATTAAAAGAAAACCAAATGGCACAATAGACAAAATAAGGTTAGACTTGTTGCTAAAGGATTTAAACAATGTTATGGCATAGATTATGAGGTTACTTTTAGTCCCGTTGTCAAAGCTACTACTATAAGACTTTTTTTGTCTATTGCTATGTCATGAGATTGGAGTCTTCGCCAGCTGGATGTTCAGAACATGTTTCTTCATGGTGTTCTAGAGGAAGATGTGTTTATGCGCCAGCCACTTGGTTATGAGGATAAATCTACACCACAGTATCTGTGCAAGCTAGAAAGAACTCTCTACGATCTCAAGCAGGCACCAAGAGCCTAGGCTCAATGAGAAGCTTCAGCAACTTGGCTTCCGTCCCTCCAAGGCAGATATTTTGTTATTCTTCTATAACAAAGGGGAAGTGACTATATTCTTACTCATACATGTTGATGATATAATAGTTGCTAGCTCATCTCAGGAAGCAATGACATCACTTCTTCGCAGTCTGAAATCAGAGTTTGCTCTGAAAGATTTGGGAGATCTACACTATTTCCTTGGCATAGAAGTTAAGAAGCTTGATGATGGGATTCTTCTAACTCAAGAGAAGTATGGATCTGATCTACTCAAAGGGCTAAACATGACAAACTGCAAAACTGTGAGTACCCCTTTGTCTACCTCTGAAAAACTATCGGCCTTTGAGGCAGACCTGTTAGGACCTGAAGATGCTACTAGATACAGGAGTATTGTAGGCGCCTTGAAATATCTGACATTAACCAGACCTGATGTTTCATTCTCTGTTAACAAAGTTTGTCAGTATTTGCATGCTCTACTACCTTGCATTGGGCGTTTGTTAAAAGAATTCTAAGATATTTGAAAGGAACTCTTGACATTGGTCTAAAGATCAGGAGATCACCTTCTATGCTAGTAAGTGCATTCTCTGATGCAGATTGGGCAGGCTGTCCAGATGATAGAAGATCAACAGGAGGAGTTGCAGTTTTCTTGGGTCCTAATCTAGTGTCATTGTGTGCAAAGAAACAAGCTACTGTATCTAGATCTAGTACATAGGCTGAGTACAAGGTGGTAGCAAATGCAACAGCCGAGATAATGTGGATACAATCCTTACTTCGTGAGCTTGGGGTGAAAGCACCTCTAGCAGCACAGTTGTGGTGTGATAATATGAGTGCAACATACTTATCTTCTAATCCTGTTTTTCATGCAAGGATAAATCATATTGAGGTGGATTACCACTTCATCAGAGAAAGAGTTGCACGGCAATTGTTGAAGATTGATTTTGTCTCTACGAATGACCAGGTGGCAGACAGTTTTACAAAGTCACTATCAACACAGAAGATTGAAGCATTCCGACGCAATCTCAACGTAGAATGGTTTAGATTGAGGGGAATTGTTGAAAGATAATTTAGATTGTGTGCGTGTGTATATCTATAAGTCAAAGTTTTGTTGATAGGAGATATGGCCACGAGATTAGAGATAGATGTAATATGTAGTTTGTTTAGATTGATGTAACTAATTTCCTGGCCTATCCCGTCGGTAGACTCCTTGTGTATAAATGCTACGCACAGGGCACTTCTGTTGCACATCTAACATGCATACGCTGAGCACCCAAGGGGCCGGCCCTTCCCATAAACACATCTGTTATCTTTCAGAACTCCCTTCAGCCTAAAGCATCTGACAAGAATCACTTACTGATGAAAGAGGAGTGTTCTCTATTAATTAGAATGGAGGGAGTTCGTTAGATTGACATTTCAAACTGAGTTGGTTTCCGTTTCTTCGAGAATAATCGGAGAACATCATAGTTCATTGGCAAATATAATTTCTCTAAAATATAACTATACATTTTATTTTTCCAGTTCTTGTAAACCTCATTTTACTTATTTAATATAGGCAAAATTTGATCCATATCGTAATATAGGCAAGATGTGTCCTAATTCATATCGTATTGACCCGTTGATAACACGAAACATAAAGAGTGTAGCATGAACATGCAACACAGATCTAGTGATGAGGCCGAAATGTTAAATTGCTAGACTTAATTTTGTTCCAGAGAAATGTCCGTCCAGCCTGCATTTGTCAAATTTGTTGAGAGGATTCTTATCCACTCTTTCATGTAACAAAACCCCTCCATCTACTGTATCCACCACTCTCTAATTTTGCTCTCTTCTTGGACATGTACCGACACATGTATCATCTAGGAGAAAAATATGTATGATATATATTGGGAATAGGCCAGCATAAGAATGTTATCGTGTTACTTGTGGAAATTTGTTTTGGTGTTTTTCAGAAATGGAATATAAGGGATCCCAAAAATCTTCCGAAGATGGTACCAGATTAGTCTAGTATATATGTAATGAATCAGTTAATCCCAACAGCAAAATGTTACTCATTTTTAGATAATGGAATAAAAGTGTCGATCCCTGCCAGCTATGTATGCACGTAGCTTTAATTCATGTCACTCACAAACATGCAGCTTCTGATTAGGGTTTACGAAGGCTCGAGGCAAGAACAACAAAGGACCTAGGTCACCAAGACTTGGACTTGCTCAGGTTGTTTGAACCTGATCTCATGCTGAGCAAATAAGGCCCACCATACCTCGAGGTGTATTTCAGATGGAAGCTAAGGGGGTGTTTGGTTGTTTGGGACCTCCTAAAATTCCTGTCACATCAAATGTTTAGATACTAATTAGGAGTATTAAATATAGATTAATTATAAAACCAATTGCATAGATGGAGACTACTTTGCGAGATGAATCTATTAAGCTTAATTAGTCCATGATTTGACAATATGGTGCTACAGTAAACATGTGCTAATGATGGATTTAATTAGGCTTAATAAATTCATCTCGTGAATTAGTCTCCATCTGTGTAATTAGTTTTATAATTAGCTTATATTTAGTCCTTCTAATTAACATCCGAATACTCGATGTGACATGAATTTTAGTCCGAACTAAAGAACCAAACAACCCTACCCAGGTAGCGGCACATACTCCTGGTTCCTCTCATACCCATGTGTGTTGATGACTTCTGCATCCGTTTTCATGGCTCATTCGACTGGACTACTGGAGTACTAGCTCATAGAACCTCTCTGCTGATGATGGTCCTGGCATTTGAGTCATTCTGTATGTCAACGACAACAACGAGTGGTCCGTGACTCACTATTTATCTACGACAACTACGAGTATTGTGATGTCTGGTATTCAAGTGCCTTCACTTATCTCCCTTGAATGATTTACCAACCAGGCGGGGCACCAAACTCCAGTTGGATGCTCACTGAAATGTTGTAGCATATCAACTGGATAGAAATAAATTATTAAGCAGGTTACATTATGGCTTCTTTTCAGCACGTACTGCTAAAGAGCATTGGGATGATCCTTGTCATTACACGAACACGTCAAGCTTCAACAACTGGTGCAGGGTTCAGTAGCCTCCTCATCGTTTTGGCACCATTTTCTATAGTTTGGCTTCCTAATGCCTCTCAGTTCTCACATCAAACAAATCTCCTCCATCCAAGTGGGGCATCTTCATTGTTTTTTTACCCAGAGCTAGCTTAAGGTATGATATTTGCCATGGGCTTCGCGTATATGCAATGTAGACATGAGCTGAGGTCGCACTCTATTTATCAAAGGGGACAGTGAAGTATTTATGTGTAGTCACAAATCCATAAATATTTTCCTTTTGGCACAGAACGAACCCATAACGATTGGCATAAATGATTTCACCAATCGGATAAAAAAATCGAATTTCACAGATGAAATATGTTGACAAGAGTTTTGTTTCTAATATCACTAGGCTAGAAACGATTTGTACTGGCACGTCGAAATTAGCATACTGACAAATGAAATTAGCACCCGCCATCACAAAGATGACCAGGACCACCAGGCTAGTGCCCGCCAGCATAGATGGCTTTGTGCTGGCGAGCTACCTAAGCAACCGCCAGCACAAATGGGATGCATCTGTGCTGGCGGGTGCGTTAGGAGCCCGCCAGCACAAATGCCCCCTACATCTCGCTTATCCTTTATCTCTTGAGTCATACCTATCCCTTATCCACCAACAGACATCCTCTTCCTCTTATCCACCAACAGACATCCTCATCCTCAACAAGCATCGCCAGTGGGCGGCGGGCAATAGGGCGCGGCGTTGGCGAGCGGCGGGTGGCGGCCGGGCGGTGGGCGCGGGCGCCAGCAGGAGTGGTAGCTGGTGGGGCGCAGCGTCGGCGAGTGGCAGGCGGGCGGTCGGGGGCGGCGTTGGTGAGCGGCGGGGCGCGGCGTCGGCGAGCAGTGGGCACGGGCGCGAGTGCCAGCAGGAGGGGTGAGCGCAGGCGCCGGCGGGAGCGGCGGCCGGTGGGGCGAGCTTCGGCGGCCGGTTGGGGCTTTTTTTTATTATCACAAAATTATCTATGCTGGCGGGCTACCTAAGCACCTATCAGTGCTATTGGGTGTCCACCCGCCAGGACAGAGACCATTTGTGCTGGCAATAAGTTGCTGACGGGTGCGGAACCCGCCAGCAGAAATCGGTTTTGACCGCCAGCGAAAATTGTTTCTCGCGTAGTGTACATAGTATATTTACTATAAAATATGGCAGAATTAATTAGCTAAGAAAACTACCGTGTCGAATTTTTTTGAACTGGTCACTTCATTTTACTCGTCTACACCGCTGCATGCTTTACTTGTGCCAATTTACTAATGGTATTCATACAAAAGCGATTCAAAACTTAGTTTGACCATTACATTGCATCCTGGTAGCGACACATGCTTTTCACATAAGTAACTGAAGAAAGACTAATGCAACAAAATCAAAAGTCGTTTTAACAGATGTGCAATCAGAGCACTCAAGAGACTCAATACAAGGTTTGTATTTGTTCCGGCTGTCGCGCGATCGAGTTTGCTGCCAGGTACGTGTTTCTGACATACCAATGTGGCAATATGGTTCTAGCCTCTAGACATGGGCGGATCCATGAAAAAACAGTAGGGAGCAAGGGCGCTCAACATATATAATTTGACTGCTAGACTAACCATATCTATCTTCTGAACACCACACGGGTCCCCTTTTCTTCCTCTTACTCTGATTCTGAAACTTCACCATGGATTCCCAGTGCCTCTCGCTCCAAGTTTTATCTTTTCTATAAACTAGCTCATGGTACTCACTCTTTAGCTTCTCCCAATTTTCTGTCGTGCTTAACAAGTACTAAAGAACCCATATTGCTTTGTCAAGGCATAGTACAGTGTGTAATGTACACCTATATGATTCAACGAGAACAATAGCTAGACCTTGTCCGACAGTATTGGAACTCCTTTTATTTTCTCGAGAGACTGTTGGTGGTGCAGTAAAGAGTTTTCAACGAGTGGATATATATGGAACATTTCTCAGAGGCCTGTAACGCCCAAACAAACAGTACTTATTTTCCTGTAAATGTGTGCATGCATAAATGCACAAACTGATTTTTTTTTTGCCTGGGTCGTGCTGCGTCGTCAAACTGAACAGCATTGTAAAATTGTTAAACCTCTTTGCATGCTTGTAAAAATTATGGCTTCGGTGAGATAGTAGTTTATATTTTTTAAAATAGCTGAACAAAATTCAATGCCATATCATACATTGTGACAAAAATGGGTGGAGATGTACAAGCTACGTACATCTTAAGAATAGTAGATGGGGAGAATATTCCATATATTGATTACAGAATACATACAAAGTACATGTAGACAGTAGCCTGGAGTATCCTAACCATCATTTAGCACCGGGAGTACTCTAGGAGCTACTGCGCACAGCACGTACATATGCATGAATATCTCAATCAACACTCCCCTGCACTCTGAACTCCGAGAGGTAGAAGTATAAATCCATTGGCGGCCTTGGATTATTGGCAAACAACTATTGATAACCGTGCTTTGCGCGGCGTTGACGCGCCATTCGGAGTCGGGCCAGTAAGCTAACCGTGTTATGCAGACCCTGTACCATCAGTGGTTGGATAAGCATACATGAGTGATCAACATAAGATTTTCCCATGCTTTTATTTGTAACATACAATAGTTGTTGATTAGTAGTGTATTAGTACTCCCTGTTTTGTTTTTCCTGCCCTCTGAGTAAATAGCTAAGCTGAGACTCCTACCAGTCTCTGCTATTTTGACTGCAGATCGAGAGGTACCTCAAAAACATGTTGACAGTATCCCAATAATTCTGAAGGAAAGAAATGTAATACTACAAATGCAGCAGGCATATCAGATTTTGTTTTTAGACAAAAGACATGACAATCTTCTGAAAGGGTATCAAATCCTCATGCACCATTTAGATAAGGAGCTGTCACAGGGATCTGCCATCCACAAATCACGGGTATGTCTATTTCCTGTGGAAGTACTCCAATACCAACTTTGGAATTCCAATTGAGCACCTCGTGAAGCTCTATTGGCGAAGTCAACATCATGCCCCTTGCTAACATAGTTCTTGTTCTGTTAGTGAGACAGCATAGAGAAAGAAAAATAATGTGTAAACAATTTAACCAAATTATGTTTAAAAGCAAATGATATACAGCTTTTCCAGATACCTGCCGCTGACCAGCTAAGAATATGCCACATAGCTTTAACACATGTTACATACACACAAATAAGGCCCCGTTCGCTTTTAGCGGATTGGTCCGGAACGAGGCTTGTTCCGGGTGGTTTGAAGAGGTCCAGTTTGAAACCAGCCTTCCAATGAAAGAGTTGTTCTTTTTTGTCCGGCTTGGAAGGAAAATGGATCTGGATTGGAATCCTCGCACACTCTTTGATCCGGATTGGAATTCTATCTCGTCACCTCTAGATTCATTCCTGGCCTGGAATGAATGAAAGGCTGGATCCACTAATTCCTGATCTGGCACAGTTCCTAGCCTGGAACGGTTCATAGGCTGCCAAATGAGACCTAACGTATTTTGAACCTGACCTGGCACAGTTCCTAGCCTGGAACCGTTCATGGGCTGCAGAACGAGGCCTAGCGTATTTTCAACCCGATCACATGCTGCGCAAATAAGGCCCACCATACGTCAAGGTATTTTGGGCATCGAAGCTTGCTAGCCACTTGTAGGCGCGGCACACACTCCTGGTTCCTCCCATACCCATGTGTGTTGGTGACTTCTGCATCCTTTTTCATGGCTCATTGGACTGTACTACTGGAGTACTCGTAGAACCTCTTCTTATGGTCCTGGCATTGAGTCATTCTGTATGCATGTCCATGACAATAACGAGCGGTCCGTGACTCACTATTTATCTACAACAACTACGAGTCTAGTGATGTTTGGTATTCAAGTGCCTTCACTTATCTCCAACCAGGCACCAAATTAAACTCCATCAGTTGGATGCTTACTGAAATGTTTTAGCGTCAAATGGATAGAAATAAATTATTAAGCAGGTTACATGGCTTCTTTTCCACGTGCTGCTCAAGAGCATTGGGATGATTAAGAAAAAAAAATGTATTACATGCATGTCTGTATCAGTCAAGAACGGGAAACAAGAGCATGTGAGTAAACTTCTTTTATTCTGCTAGCACGATCCACGGAATTGTTTACAATGATAGCATTTGCCAAATTACTTGAATTGCAACAAAAAAACACAGCAGCTGGACCCAGATCTCCTGATGATTACTGTCTGCTCTGCCTCTTGTCAACGAACAAGATGTTTCCATGCTTATAATTGATTCAGTTGTTCCCATCTGCCACTACGCATCAAGCTTCACCAGCTGGCATTGGCGGAGCTTAGTTGTGGCAAGGGTGGGCCATGTCTCCCCCTGCCAAACTAAGAACACCATTAGTTAAGCTACTGTACAGTGATACTGAGGATTTAATTAGGGTGTGTTTGGTTGCATGCACCACATGATGCATGCATGGATGATCCTGGATGGGATGGTTCAACCAATTTGCTTGTACCATATGGTTCACTTTAATTAGTAGAATAATGTATTAAGTGGGATGGTCTCATCCTGGATGAGTTGGTCCAATTCACCCAACCAAACAAAAGGATCATTATTATTTTAAATCATTTCATACATGAATCAAATGATACAACCAACCAAACACACCCTTAGTGTTGCTGGCCCCCGCCCTTACCTCTCTGTTCAACTTCCGCCACTACCAGCTGCCTGGTGCAGGTTCCAGTAGCCTCCACATCCTTATCATGATATTTGGCTTCCTAATGCCTGTCATTTCTCATGATGCCAAACAAATCTCCTTCATCCAAGTTGGTCATTTTCATTTTTTTTTATCCAGAGCCAGTGAAGGGTCCTTATTATTTGGAGTGGAGGACTTGTTGCCGGCTATTTATTTTTCTGTACAGTAAGACGCGGCGTACATGTAAGTTGTTCTTTACTGTCGTAATTAATTATTTACCAACCAAGACTAATAGCATGTTCTTCGTGTTTATATTGTGCTCAGGATAACATCATCATGACAGAATATTAGTGACAGTGTGATAGAATTTCCACTGTTTGGTAACCTCCATATAATATTGGTTTTGCATGTACACCACCTAGCTAAATGGTTACACATGCAGACTTGCAGTGATAGATAGTATTAAGGATAACTATAATGTGTGGCAGTCTCAACCTAAGCTCAAACTGGGAGGTCGAGGAGTAGACAAAAGAAATGACGATCTTAAAATTATGTCTGTTTTATTCAAAAAAGATCATAACGTAGAAGCAGAGATTAGCACAAGTGGCTGCTGTCGTACTAGTGTATGTAGTCTGCATCGAGGTCTTTGGCTCCATGTCCCAATCACTCGAATACACAAAAGGTCCATATGATAGGCAAGCATTTGTCTTGCCTCCTAAGCATTTCTACACAATCAAGGACAAGGAAGAGGACCTGAAGGTCCAGGTAGTACTTCCTAAGCTCTATGCTAACTCCTGGTGCCTCCAAATCCCATTGTGAATACGGAATATTCATGTGTGCTGTCCTTGTCTATGCATGGAGAGAATCGAAAGCTTCAGCAGTTAAAATTGGAGTATTTGTAGCTTCCCTTCTATTGATGACCTATATATAACGCATGGAAATGGTTGTTTGTCAGCGACAAAACTGATACATCCATAGCCATGATTGATGAATGATGGCAGCTAGCTAGCTCATGGGATGCCAGGAGAACAATTGCTAACATGATGTGAATAATTTACCAAGGTTCCCAGTCGGAACTGAATATACAATATTATTGAATGCCTGCTGGGATTGTCTCAAGTCTTGAACTCTTGATAATAATATTGCAACGTAACAGATGCTCACAAAAGCATAGGACGGTGTGATGTTTCAACAATATACGAATAATAAGAAGGATAGTTAGGTTAATATATAGCTTCTTGTCAGGAAGAAAATAGTTACTGACCGAAAATAGTAATATCATTCAGGAAGATGTGTATTAATTAATTTACAATCTATATATTGACCCATTGACAACAGGAAACATAAAAGATGAAGTGGAAATCCTGTTAGAAGGATGCGGATGGTTCGGGTTGCCCCTCGCGACCCGGGCGACGCCCCCACCTCGCCCCCGCCGTCACCATCCCCACCGCCGGCCCTGCCCCCGCCACCTCCCACCACTGCCATCATCACCACTGCCACCGCCTCCTCCACTGACCCATCCACCCCTCAGCTCTCGTGCTCCAGACCCACGCCGTCGGTCGAGCTTTGGCCTCCGCCGCCGGAGACTCGCGAACGGGATGTTGGCGCCGGCTGCCGGAATGGCTGGACCGACGGCGATCTGCAACGCTCCGGCGTCCGCGCTCACCACGGACACGACGTCGCTCACCCTCTCAAGCTCGAGATCACACAGAACTCACGAACACGAGAGAATGGCGCTGCCAAAACGTTGCAGCTTTTCTTGTCATTGTTGTTACTGTTTATTCGCGGTGATTACATGGTCCAAGACCAACGAACTCCCCGCCATGCGCGCTCACGCTGTGTCGTGCCCGCCTTGTGCGCGGGAACGGTTTCTGCGCGGCATGGCAGCGAGCGCTCCTGGCCGCACCTTGAACACAGCACGGTTCTGGCTTACACACACATGCAGAGCTAGCTATTCTTAAGAATGTAAACGTGTAACTAAGGGGGTGTTTGGGAGCACTCCACTCCAAATTTTTGAGCTCCACTCCACCAACTCCACCACATTGCAGCTCCACTCCACCAACTCCAGAAAAATACCAGAGCTGTCCACATGTTTGGCAAAGTGCACAGATCCAGCTCCGGAAACAGAAGATCTTGCTGTGTAAAGTCCATTATACCCATGTGAATGGGTCCCACTTGTCAGTCTCTTTAGTTCTCCCTCTGTTCTCCCTCTCTTCTCCTGACGGGGCGAGGGGCTTACTGGCCGTCTGGCCTGACGCGGTTTCAGTTTTGGAATCAGCTTTAGAGGGCGATGATTCGGTCTCTCTAGAGAATACGTAATAGTCCTTCCAGTTGGAGAAGATTGCCATCTTTGAGAAATTTTTGGGTCACTGAAATTGAGTTTTCCTCTTCAATTAACCTGGTTGCAGGCAGTCCGGTTTCCTCTGTTTTGCTCCCTTCAGCCCCATTCTTGATGCTCCACACGCGCGGCAGGGCGGGCGGCAGGCCGGGGCGGCGCGAGGGGCGGCGGTCGGGCGGCCGGCAGGGGCGGGCGCACGGCGGGCGGCCGGCGGCGGGCGGCGCGGGGTGCAGCGGCTGAGGAGCGCGGCGAGCGGCGGGCGGCGCGGCGAGCGGCGCGGGCAGCGCGGGCGGCGGGCGGCGCGGGCGGCGGGCGGCGCGGGCGGCGCGGGCAGCGCGGGCGGCGGGCAGCGCGGGCGGCGGGCGGCGCGGCGAGCGGCGCGGGCAGCGCGGGCGGCGGGCAGCGCGGGCGGCGCGGCGAACGGCAGGAGGCGGGCGGCGGCACCGGGCGGCGCGGAGAGCGGCGGGTGGCGGCGCCGGGCGGCGCGGTGAGCGGCGGGTGGCGGCGCCGGGCGGCGCAGCGGGCGGGAGCGGCGCGGCAGGCAGGCCGGCCGCCGCGACGGGAGCGTCTCCTTTTTTATTTCGCGAACCGTTACGTTGTGTAACGAGTGGCAGTGGTGGGTAAATATCCACCAACTCCACGAGGAGGTCTGTAAAGAGGATTTTTGGAGCACCTCTTGAGGTACTCCACCAAAAACGTGGATCTACCCCCTGCTCCACCTTTTTTCCTGGAGCCGGAGTTGCTGGAGCCGAACGCGTTTGGCTGCGATTTTTTTGGAGTTGGTGGAGTGGAGTGATTTTTGGTGAAGTGAAGTGCTCCCAAACACCCCCTAAAATGCATCACCTATTTGCAGAATGATTAAAGAATGCACGAGATTCAGTTCAACACGGAATGCCCGGGGTAAGCACTGCAAGCAAGGGGAGCTCTTCCAAGAGAGGCTGCTCCAGAACTTCTTCACCACCTTTTCCTCCTCTTTCCTTGGTGTCCCGTCGCCGCAGCCAGGTACTCTCTGGCTCACCCCGTCGTCCCCTGTTCATCTTCGAACCCATCAGGTCTCAAAGCTCCTCAACTTCCATCTCACCTCCTTCCCCGTTCGTTTGTATGCTGAGTCGCCTCAAGTCTACATGTTTCGCGTCGCGGTAGCTAGCCCGGTGGTTGCGAGGTTCATCTCGCTTCGCCATCGCCTTAGCCTTGGTACGGTCCAGATGAACTTGCACGTCGTTGAGGAAGACGCGATCCGCGCGGTTGAACGTTTGCGTTCTGAAATTGGAGTTATTTCGCCTCACCCACCTCCGGCCACTAGCTGCCCTTCCCAAGGGGAAAATCCCTCTGCTGGCGTGGTGGGAGACAGCTCCCCGCCGCTGCGACATGTCACTCCGGCAATCTTGACAAGCGGAGATCGGCGTATCTCCTGCATTTACCCACTCCGTCTGCCCCGACTCTTCCCCCTCTGCTTCCTCTACTGCCGGTCGACACGTCCATGGCCCCGTACACGAAGGACCTGACTTGCCACGCCCCCCTCCCTTCCCCCAGGGACGCGACGCGCCGTCCCTCCCTCCTCGAGCCCAATGCGGCCATTACTGCGTCGAAGCGCGGCAGCTACCTGCTCGCTGCCTTAAGTCCGGCTGCCCCGCGCCGGACACTCCAACGCTCTCACTTCCTTCCTCCGCCCAACGGCTGCTTTCGCTGCTTGGCCTCCGACCACCTCGTCAATTCCTGTCGCGATCCAATTCGCTGCCGGCGGTGCGGCGCCTCGGGTCACATGGAGCGCCGATGCAACTCCCAGTGGCAGTCGCGCAAAGCTTACAGAGTGGACATCTGCCGGATGGCATATGTCTAGTCATTCAGGATGGACCACATCTTCTTGTCAATGAGAAAAATAGCTTCATGCTTACAGAGTGCTCAACCAAAGCGCTACACATGCTAGACCAAATAGCAGATATCATTGCAATATATGCAATGTATGTCAGTTAATCCCAACAAACAATAATACTCCGATACTGGTTCCTCCCATAATCAGGGGCGCAGGTAACTTCTGCTTCCTTCTTCATGGTTTAATAATTTATTTTACCAAGACTAAGGTTAGCTTTGCATCGAGTCATTCTGTACGTGCCAATGACAGAACAATGGGCGGTCACTATTTATATACCTACGATAGCGCGCGACGAGCATTGTGATGTTTGGTATTTATCTGGCTCACTTACCGCTACCACATGAATGACTTACCAACCGGGGCTTGGATGCTCACTGAATGTTTTGAGCGTCAAATGGATAGGAATGATTTAGCCGGTTACATGGCTTCTTTTCGGCATGTGCAGATAACAAGCATTGGGATGATTCAGAAAAAAAAAATACTATTACTTGTCTGTATCAGTCAAGAACTGCAAACATGAAGGGAAACAAGAGCATGTGAGTACACTTCTTTTCTTTTGACAACGGCACCATCATTTCGACAGGCATGTTGTTGACCTCCTATCCATTTCTTTTCTATCTGAACGATAGCTGTTTGTTTTAATTACTTGAATTACTGGATGATGAGGATTGTATAGCCACTTTCTGAATATATTTTTCTCTTTTTTCTTTTTTTTTCAAAGATTGCAGATGGGTGATTGATGTCATAAAAGAGAGGTCGAGAGAAGCTTGTCATCGCTTTTGGCTTGTATAGTTCAAAAAGGCTTGTTTGTGATCCTAGGAAAGTTTACCAAGCAGTTCAGCAAGCTCATATTGCATTATGTTTGTTTTAATATAATTTGTTGCTAATTAATTGATAACCACAACTTACATGATTTACTGCATGGGTACCCACCTACTTGCTGGGACGGCGTCCAGCGTTACATGAGTGGCAAGTCTGCCAGCCAAGAACAAACTTAGAGGAAAACAGAAACAAGGATCTGAGGATGGTTACTGTTTTGTACTTCAACTTTTTATCGTGTGGACGATTCATATATCTCTTTGAGAAAATAATGATGAAGTGTTGCGGCATTGTAAATAGTAACCTAGACGTGAAAATCAACCTGAAGCAAAGAAGGTGGAAGAATGTAATGCTCCACGTTGACGAAGAAACACTATAGCTCTAGGCAATGGACTGGGCGCATGATTGTTGCTCACAGACTGGCTCCTGGTGTCTCCCAATCTCATACCGAGTTTGTGCATGATGTCTCATCCTTCGAATTAGATTAGTACTCTGCTAGTCTCAGCAAATGAGTAGATGTTGTCCATCACTCAGCATTTATGTAAAACAGCTCTTTGATGCACTACTGTCATGTATAAGTTCTCGACCAGCGAAGCAGAAGGAACACAAGTACCATTAGGAATGATTTACAACCAATTATTAACTGCACGCTCACTATTGAAACACATAATTGCTATGGGTGCAATGCTTGAGTATGTCAGATAAAGAATAAGAACAGTAGCTTGTTATCTGCAGATTAATAATTAATGTTAAGGAATGTAAGGGTTGATGGTTGTTCGCAATATTATAATCACGAGTGTTCAAGCTGGAATACTCTTCCATTATCTAAAAAAAATTATTTACATCTGCCAATCATTCGGCAGCAGGCAAATAAACCAGGTCCTTCAAGTCGTTGTTGGCGTGCCACGAGATTCCCATCTTCATCCTGGACCTGCGTGCACACCCAATGCAAGCTCATTGTCCCAAAGGATCCGAGCTGAATGGGATAGCTGGGGTACCATGCGTGCCGGTAATGCTTGGAGCCAAGATTCTCAACCAAGCATGAATTGTTTCCCAAGAACCACATCGACTCCTTATGCCTCCCAATCTCATACCGACCTATCCACAAAATGTTGCATCCACCTTTTGCAGACACGGTAAACCTGAGCTTCCAGGAGTTCCCCTTTCCTAACACACGTATCCGTAACCAATCTAGACTGTGTCACTTTCTATGTATAAACTGTTACAAATTCCCAATATATATAACTCTGAAGACGATACGGATAAGGAGCCTTTTTATTTCCTCTACATCATGTGAAGTGGACGACTTGTTGCCCACTATTTATTTTCTGTGTAATAAAGGTGTTCATGTCGTTGGTTGTTCTTTAATTTACTGGCCCTATTAATTTTTTACCAACGAGAATATGATGAGTAAAAATGACCAACTTTGCATTGTAGGTAACCTCCAAATAACATTAATTTTGCATTGAAACTAAAATGCAGTGATAGTACCAAGCATTACTATAAGATGTCGCAGTCTGCTCCCGCCCAAGATCAAATTAGGAGTAGACAAAATCAAGGATATTTAAATTCTCATTTTTTCATTTAATATCATTATGCCCCGTGTGGTTCAAGTTGCTCTTCAAAAATTTATAAGTAACGTGATGCACTGCCATTGCCACTTAGGATCCCAGAAGTGAAAAATTAGTACTGTTGAGATAAAGAAACTGCTGACTAGTCACTGTCGAATAGAGCTAGCGAGCCAAGAAGAGCCTCACGTAATTCAACACAGACTTCAGTGTTGATGAAAACTAGCACGATCAAAACTGCTGTGACTGCGCGTTGTCCACTCTAGTTCACAATATTTGCAGAAGAGGACCATACCAGCATGGATAAACAAGTTTTCACAACTTGCACAAACCATTGCGAAGTAAAAGAGGATAAGAAAATGCGGAACACGGAGACAAGGCGCAAACAAGTTCTATGCTCAATCCTGGTGCCTCCCAATCCCATTGTGAATATGGAAAATTTGTGTGCTTTCCCTGTCCATGGAGAGAAGCAAAAGTTTCCGCGGTCTAGATTGGAGTACCCATAGCTTCTCATCTAATGCCTTGCTAATTGTTACCTACATGGCATAGACATGGTTGATTATATTGGTTGTTGCCTATCGTACGTCACAGACACAGACAAAGACAATAGTGAGGTTCCACGAGCCATCATTCATAGATGGTGCAGCTAGCACATGCATGTTGTATCGGTGTATGTACAACGGAGAGACAACTCCCGTCTTTACACTGGCACACAAGCAAAACCAGCCGACGTGTACAGTGTTGAATGAAGAGAGATGGAAACCGGCATCTTGTGAGACGATAGCCGTAGCCTATGCTCCGAGAAGCATGCAACGGCTTGACTCTCGCTGCACGCATCGTCTTCTCCCACAACGACGGTGGCAGATAAGCTGCGGCAGGCATTTTAGCGTGGAGGATTGGAAGATGGCACCATAAATGAACCTCGCTGCACCTACTTCCCCGCCCTCGCCTGTAAGCCTTTGGCAGCCCATATACCCGCGAGGTTCCCGACCTTTTCCGCGTGGAGAAAGGCTGCGCATATTCGTTTCGCGGAGCAATTCATCGGCGAGTTTGGCAGCCTGCTAGGAGGGGTTATTCGGCCAACGTGAGCCCAATCTCCACGCAGAAAAGAGCCCGACCTACAGCGGTCGGGAAGCGCTCCCCGTCACGCGTCTCGCTTGCGCGAGCGAGAGAGCGGCACCCGCTCCTGCTCCTACGGAAAGCCGCCACCGTGGCTCCCAGCTCCGACAACGTCACGCGACAACAGCACCATGCGCTCCACGCGCGTGGGTGTGGCTCCGACAGCACAGATCTACGCCGACGAGCTCCGCCAGGGCCTGCGCCATGGCTGGGGCATGGGCACCTGTGCCCAACCCACGCCGGCCTGGGCGCGCGCACAGCTCTTCGACAAGGTCGTCACCCCAGCGATGTCGACAAGCTCAACCGCCTCGTCGTCCCCAAGCAGCACGCCGAGAAGCACTTCCCGCTCAAGCGCGTGTCGGAGGCCGCCACCGGCAAGGGCGTGCTCCTCAACTTCGCGGACGGCGAGGGAAAGGTGTGGTGGTTCCGGTACTCCTACTGGAATAGCAGCCAGAGCTACATCCTCACCAAGGGTTGGAGCCGCTTCGTCCGGGAGAAGGGCCTCCGAGCCGGTGACACCATCGTCTTCTCCCACTCCACATACGGCCAGGAGAAGCAACTCTTCATCGATTGCAGGAATACCAAGACGGCCACCACCGACGTGGCGTCGATGCTGGCCGCCGCACCGGCGGAGAAGCCAAAGGAAGCCCAGCGGGGCAATTTCCAAATAGCAGAGGGCAATTTCCCCCACAAGGTATCTTCCCCAGCAGGATTCACATGTCCACGAAAATTCCCCCGGGCTTTCTTCCATGGGGTTAATTTGCTCCTGCTACCAAACTAGCCCTTATGGAAGAGAAAATTTGTGATCCCCAAATGTATCCCCACGAAATCTTTAGAATCTAATTCATGCAGTTCATGGTTGTTAATGATATTGAACTTGAAGATACTGCTTCAAAACCACTTCAGAGAGTGGAGTTTCGAATATTGAATGTAAGTGATTTGTCCAAGTTCTATGGTTTGATTTTCAACCTCCTGAACTTTTTACCTTTTATATGTATCAGCGGATGACATTAGGGGCGGGACTAAAGCTTCTCATTTGGGTCAGCTGGCCGCAACGGATTTAGAAAAACTCAATGGAATTGTACATGGCTGTTAATACTGCTTGGTGACCCCGTTGTCTGATAGACATGATCCCGGCAAGCTTCTATTCGCCTGGATCCGCCGGATGACAAAGTTGGTTTCCACCCAAAAGAAGTACATAATGTCTCAGCTTAGGTGGAGCCTTGAGACTAGGGCAAGCAATTCGGGAGCAAACGACGCAACCAGTATTAATCATTGTTATAGTTCCTGTACCTGATGCTTCCCACCCCCACAAGTAGGCCATCCAAGAATTGAAATAGCATGGCCAGGTTGTTCTCTCGACTGACGAGCCATTCTCTACATAATATGGTTATGAAAGCTCCCATGTTATATGACGGGTGGACAAGATATGACCCTTACACAAAGGACTAGCCTTCAGAACGTCATTTACTTAATAGGAGTTATTAGAAAGGACAGGAAAATTCAAAGCTAATCTCATAATTTCCACTATATAACCTCTCTGTTAGGCATTCTAATAAAGCTTGGCACTTGCAAGCTCGAAGAATAATTTGCACAATAATTAACACGCTAAAACCGCATAGAGCTTCAAGAACATGGTTGATGTCGACTTGTTAACAAATAACAACCGTGGTGCTTCCTGCTCCAATAATTAGTATAGCAGACCCTCGTGAAAAATACAGAGATCCATTTACCTGCTAACGTCCGTTGGGCAAGGTTTCCAAGCTTCCTTCTGTTCATTATGCTACATGCTGCATGGTTGGCATTTCCACTCCGTGACCCATAATGGCGCTTGCCCGGCCCGTTCAGTAACACTGTCACTAAAATTTCCGGTGCTTCCCATTCCCATTACATTATGGCAAGAACTCGTCACTATTATAGCTCCTAGAATAAAAACTAGCGTGCATTTGTGTCGCTCTTTTTTATTTGTGTTTTCTCTTAGGAACAGCAACAGGGAGTTAGAAGTGTACAATATATAAATAGGATTGCTCAAATGTTAGGAACAAGAACCCAATCTTTTCAACTGAAAAAATAAATAATGTCTTTTACAACTACAACTGAAAAATTACTGCTATATGCTGACTTGGTGTGAAAACCTTGTAATGTCTTAGGCCCCGTTTGGATCATTGGAATTGAATTCCATCCTAATAATCATAATTTAGACACAAATTAATTAAGCTAATATAATTGTATGTGGAATATAGTTGTATATTATAGTTGGTGATATGGGAGAGATACTTGTATGCTGCACTTCTACTATAGAGAAGCGAGTCTAAGAGCGTGCTATAAGAATTGAATTCCATCTAATAACCATAATCCATAGAATCAATTTCCATCTCCCACCCCATGAATTTAAGATAGGCTTATATCTAAACTTTGGAAAGTTGTGGAATGCCACATTCCAACATAAATTAGCCTACTCCATTAAATAGATTCCAATTCCTTGGACCCAAACGGGACCTTAATGGAATTCAACAACACTACATTTGAAAGTTCCAGAAGCCTCCATTTCCCAATCTATGAGTAGCTTGAAGCCTTAAACTGTCCGTGGAGCTCGGGACCTTTGCTACCATTTGCCTACCCTGCCCAGCTATCCATTCTAGTAAATTGAATCCGGAGGAAAACATGAATGCGCTCTTGCATTTACATTACCACACGGAGATGCTGACTGCTGCGTGCTGCCTGCTGCCTGCTATTTATCGTAGATACGTACGAGCGGTGTGAGGTGTATTATGTACTGCTCCGATCACTCCTGCTGCAGATGTAATTAAATACCTACCAGGACACATACTTAGGTCATGCGTGGAGATAAATAGCTAGCACGGTCATGCACGTAGGTTTGGGGGACGGCGGTGATAGCCGACTGTGCAGTAGTGTACCATTGCATGTTTAACTAACGCACGTGTAGTAATTAAATTGTTAGACTTGTTTTGATGTAGCAGATAATTGGTGCTATCCATAGCTTGACTGTAGGATTAACCACTGATTAACAGGTATCTAAAGTGCATGGAACACGATGACGACTGACGAGAAATGGTAAAACGTGCATGAAAGTTGCAAATTCAGCGCCAGAACCAGTACAAGGTGCGATTAATCTATCTAGCTCTTGATCCACCAAAAGTGATGATAACAAGTTACACACAATGCGGCCCGTTGAGAAGCCACCAAACCCCATCCGTTGAACTTTCCTTTTGTTTTCTCTCTCTTTACATCAACATAATCGGCATCACTACTGGAAACCATTTTTTTTTACGGCCGCACACATTTTCCTACAAGCGTGCACGTGAGAATACGAAAGAGGAGAAGGCTGATGACCAAGTGAGACTAGGCTCAGCAGTTACAAACCAGACGAAGACGATAGTCACTACCGGAATCCTTAAGTTTGCCAAGTATTTTTATATTTACCAAGTTTATTCTCTCGGGCACTCGACAAACAGCTCTTTGCCGAGTGCTTGCCGAAAACACTCGGCAAATTTAAAAACCTTGGAAAAACCCCCCCCCCCCCCCCCCCCCCCGCGCCCCAACACACACACAATAGAACGCATGCTAGCATATTTCCAAGTGTAACTCCTTGTACTTATGTGGTATGTGCCAATATGAAATAAAGATGCATATATATAGCCACAACGATTTGGCTCTCAAGCATCAGTGTTTCACACCAAGTAGAAAAATGGAGTATAAAGAATTCAGGACAGAGCATGAACTGTTCGTTGATTGTAGGGCGTGTATGATGGCCTCGTTGTAATATACATGGCAATTCAATTTGCAAAGTGTTGAGCAATGCTAGTTCATTGGAATTTAGATGGGACGGCGAGAACCTGGTGGTCTACATTCAATCGACATTAGCAGGGCTTGTCATTAGCTTATATAAATTAAAGGCTTGAGATGTGTGTGTGTAGCAAACCACCTTTTGGAAAGGATGTCAATACTTGCCAAGAATACAAATTAAAGGTGAATCCTTCAAGTGTATAGTGGTACAAGTTTTAAGAGGCCGGCAGCTCACCGGAGACACAAATATCCTATTTCAGCCGAAGTAGCAAGAGGTCGCCCAGTAGGATATTTCATAATCCTCTCATTCCAAATGAGCCAGCACAATGTGATGATGAGAATAGGGAGCCGAAGGCCTTGCAAAATCAGTCTGATTTAACATATTCCTTCATCACTTCCACTCCATCTGGACCACGGAAAATAAGTCTCATGTTGAAGACAATATTGAGGTACTTCAGGGCAATGGAAGCCTACTGAGGGCTTGTTTAGTTCCCCCAAAATCCTAACTTTGGCACTACGCAAAAAGAAGATTCCTCATCATATCAAACTTGCGGTACATGCATGGAGTACTAAATGTAGATGAAATTAAAAACTAATTGCACAGTTTTGTTGTACTTTGCGAGACGAATCTTTTGAGCCTAATTAGTCAATGTTTGGATAATAATTCACAAATACAAACGAAATGCTACAGTTGTGCATTTATGGCAAAATGCCAATTTTGCCACTTCCAAATTAGGAACTAAACAAGGCCTGACTGGTGATTACCTGGCTAGCCACTATGTATGAATGTATATGGCAATGTGAACATCGGCCTTAACTTCCCAATCTCTCCCATGCCAAGTTTACATGCATCTTGCAAAAGAAGCTTCATTTTTATCTAAACTCATGCATTACTTTGCCACTGGATGTGAACTCTATCTGTGCCTTTGCGCTTTGAGATGTACAATACATTTATCGTCGACTTATATAACGATGGGTAGGTGTGTTAATCAATCATGCCATACTCACAAGCCAACCTGCAATGTCTACTAGTGACATGTAATAAGATTGTATGGCATTGAAGACCTCAAGATTTCTCTGAAAAAAAAACGAGATCCTCCAACTCAAGGTTCAATCGAAAGTCCAATGACAAAACCATAACATAGCAGATTATTCTAAAATTTTTCAGTAACTTTATTCTTGAGAAATTATCAAAATGACACGTGGACAGCAGGAATTACAAAATGAATATCTTGTAAGGGCTCTAGAGCACGAATATTTTTGTCAACTCCACCGCGACGTGAGAAAGAGAGAAGTAGCTCTACATTTGTCCACTACACGGTGATGTGAGAAAGAGAGAAGTAGCTCAACCAGAGAATGAGAAAGGGTTTGCATGGGACATGTGGCCTTAGAATTAGATTATCATCCCCACCTCGGAGCAAAATAACGATGTCCCTCTGCCTATGTACTATGTTCGAGCTGCTTTCTTTTTTGTTTGGCAAGGAGCATGAGGCCAGCTTAAATAATCGATACCAGAGAAGGATAAACGAGTACACCGCCGTTGCCTACTGACATAAACGTGGTACAATTGTAATATGCCCTGCCATATGCATGCTCTTGAGCTCTTGTATGTAAAGAAAAGTGGAAATGACTCTCTTACATTTTTAGAAGTAAAAAAGGGAAAGGAGAGGGAGTAGTTAATATCACGTGTACTAGTTCTTGGTTGGTAGAAAACACTTAATTTGAGTAAGATCGGTGTGGCTGCACCTCTTCCTTTCACATTTGTATATATAAACACATCAGCTCTCAGTTTGCTGTAAGCCTGTAACCATAATGCACGAGTAGAAATTGTTGTGAGAATCATATTCAGCGAGTAAGAATGCATGCATGCTGTAGTTTTAGTTTTGCGCGCGATTTCTAGAGAGGAGTGCTACACAGAATAATATGCTTGTCATAGAAATGGGATGCAACAGGAATCGCAGCTGCAGTTGGATTGGACACCATGGCCTTGATGCCATGCAGAACTGAAAAGAAACTGCTGCTCCACGAACATCTCCTTATGTACGCCGCCTGCGCCATCAGGAGCATGCCCAAGTGAGACTTTACGCAGGAGCGGCGTCGCGGTGTCCATCTGCCTCTACACGCTGCGTGCTAGGGCACGTCTAGCGCCGGGAGAGAGAAGATCTGTGCTGGCTTGAGGCACGTTCGTTGGTAGACCGTAGACACAAGATCAATGGTGAACTGCCATGCTAGCGTCACCATGGAGAAAACTAATGTGACGTGAGTTCTTTATGTTTGCTTATGAACTGTTTTATTTTACCGCGCAACGGGGGACAAGTAGCCCACCTGAACAACTTTTTATTACTTGAGGAGGAACCGAAAGAGTTGGCCGACCAGAGGAGCCGGCGAGAGAAAACAGGGGAGTGGGAAGAGAGCAAGCTACTCCAGCTAATCTACATGACAAATGGAATGGCACCAAGTCACGAGGGGGCTGGTGACAGCTGGTGTCCACGCGCCGGGGCGCTCGGCACACTCAGAGCTCGACATGCATGGTGATCCCGGCCTGGGCACCCACCTTCTTGTTCCAGGTCTTCCAAAAGCACCCATAAGACTCACAGGAAATATTTTCTTAGACTTTTCTTGAAAGAATAACGCAATTGACTACTGCTGCAGCTAGCTCTGCAGTGTCTCCGCAGTAAAGTGTCTGCCATGGCAAAGCTCACCTTCCAATCAATTGCAATGGTTCTCGAGGTCAGCATGGCATCCCAGCGATTGCGTTGTCTCCGCCTGCACGTAGGTTCCCTGGTGCATCCCATTTCCATGGTTGATTCCATGACAAGCAATCTGTAGCACTCCTCTCTAGAAATGGCAAAACTAAAACTACAGGATGCATGCATTCTTACTTGCAGAATGTGATTCTCGTTACAGCAAAACAAGGCTGATGTGTTTATATATATACAAATGCGGAAGAAAGATGTAAAGCCACACTGTTCTTACTAAAATATACTCCCTCTGTTCCAAATTACAATTCGTTTTGATTTTTCTAAATGCATAACTTTTGCTATGTATCTAAACATAATATATATCTAGAAATACCAAAATGAATAGTGATTTGGGACGGAGGGAGCAAGTGTTTATTTCCAACCAAGAAATAGGGGAAAAAAAGTCGGTGGAGGCCGGCCGGCTGTAAACTTCATCCTTTGCATACCCTGTTCCGATTGATGATGACACGTGGACGCCTAATAGAACGAATGCCCGCCTGCTTGAGCGCCACAATGATGGTGAACACCATTTTGTTTTCTGAGTTGAAGAATGGTTCAGCTAAAGAGATCGACCATGAGTCCTTGCATCGTGTCTCCATAGGAAACTGAGGTGCTCAAATTGATAGAAAAAAGAGGAAGTCCCTGTTAAGCGAAACCGATTCAAATAAGAAAAAAAACAAACGGAAAATACGCTAGAATATACGCATTGCCGCGGCTACGCTCAGAATTGAATGCTCACTTGCTGAGATTTCATATGGCCTCTAAATATTTGAAACAAAAAAATTAGCTATCGAATGCAAAACAAAATATTCATTCCTTATCCAATAGCTATTCGCCCTCGTTAACCGATAGTTGGCACCACGTTCCAGCCAAAACATAATATCTCACTGCAGGTCTTCATCATATATAAAAATCAAGACTTCCTACTAAATTGTTCAATAGATATTGGTGGTCAAAATTGAAGTAAAAAATCAACGGCGGCGTCGTATATTTAACGGAGGGAGTATAAAAGTTGCATACTTCCAAAACGGATGTCATTACTTCAATTCTTTAAAGTAGAGCAGCAACGAATCATTTGCCTTGAACTCAACTTCCTAGTTCCTCCCATGCCTATAAGGTTCATCTCCTGAAAGCAGCTTGATTCCTGATGATATCATCCGTAATTTCTGGTAGTGGCATGGCGCAGTATGGCACACTATAACCAGCTCTTCCGTGAGCAGCTTTCTCTATGGCTTTGGAGCTGTACCGTGCCTATAAGTTATATACGCAGCTACTTACAGATACAACTATAATGGGAGGTAGCTGCGTGCATAACTTGATTACATTGTACTCACAAATTGATAGTCTAGGTGATGTGACAAATAAGCAAGCTTGTAGGATATTTAATCCATCAGATTTATCTAAAAACTGGAAGTCCTTAATATAGGTTTTGTCAAGACTGGTCTGATGGAAGTTGTGCGGGCATTGTATGCAGACCATGTACTCTCAAAAATAAATCTCACAGCTATTTATATACCATAAAAAAATCTATCCCACCAAAAGATGCCTTAGGATTTTAATGCACTTGAGTCCACTTTGATTGATCAATTGATATGGAAAGAAGTTTCTCATTCATAAATAGTCATCATAAAATAGGAGAATTACACCCCAAGCATACAGGATGCTTCACAGTAGAATCCAAAGGCATTGAACTTCGAAGATTTGAAGGTAAATAATTTAGAGACACAGCACAGATAACTACAACTGAAAGACCCCCAGCACAAATTAGTTCTTGATCCAACAAAAATAAATGAAGATAATAATAACACACAATGTGGCCCCTTGAGAAGCAATCAAACCCATCTTCTTGAATTTTTCTTCTTTTTCATATCAACGTAATAGACAAGTAGAATACAAACCATATAACTTTTTGAGGCCGCACACATTTTCCTAAAAGCGTGCACGTGAGAACATGAAAGAGAAGAAGTGGTGCATCCGTGAGTCTAGGTCCAGCAGTTACTGAGACTAGGGCTAGCAGTTATGTATATAGCACATGAAGACTTGACGATAGCAATATTCAGAGCTACAGGTCCTGTTTGTTTGAGCTTCCTAGCAGCTTCTCAGTGTGAAAAGCCAGAAGCTCAAACAAACAGCGAACTTCTCATGCAACTTTCGGAAGCCAGAAGCTTACAAAAGCTAAGTTTATATGAAAAGCTGAAAAGGTGCATCCATGAGTCTAGGGCCAGCAGTTACGAGACTAGGGGCCAGCAGTTACGTGCATAGCAGATGAAGACATGACGACAGCGATATTAAGAGCTATAGTCCCGCACATGGAATTCCTGAAGCATCCCGCCCCCAGGTGCATCGAATTGAAATAGCTCTCTCTAGAATTAGGCATCATGGGCTTGCTGTCTTGACTGGCGAGCCATTCTCTAGATATGGTTACCCCTCCCTTACTCCATACATGATAGATATTTCCATGTTACGGTGCACAATATGACCCTTACACTATGGTGTGAAGATTTTTTTTTTGTTTGCTAAATCGACATGTGCTAGCTTTTTACCACGAAAAAGAGGTCGAGCAGGTACATCTCTGACCGAAGACTACATAGGACAGTACCCAAAAAATACGTCCATTACTGAAGAAGCGTCATTAGGAAGAAGCTAGGGCAGGAACCATCCATGGCTTGCCTCATCATTTGCATGATAAGCTCTATTATATGCTTTCAAATAAAGATTGCTTTGCCTTTGCTCGAAAATATTTGCATGGTAATGAACACGTTTAAGTCCCACGGAGCTGCAAGAACATGATTGACTTATTACTCCTTCTGGCTCCAATTTAGTTGTGAACTCTCCTGCAAAGTACATGAAGGTTTCAAAGCCTCCTTTCTTGTTTTGCTTCTTACTGCATAGCTTGTATTTTCAGTGCGTGACCAATAGATGGCACAGTACCTGTCAGTAAAGCTGTAGCTAAAATTTCCGGTGCCTATACACACATGCAAGGGCGGATCCAGGGTCACAAAAGGAGGTGGGGGGCTAATTATCTTCCCCTTCTTCTTCCTCCCTCCTCCCTTTTCCTTCTTCCTTCTCTCTTCATCTACGATTAAAATTTGTAAGGGGGCTCCTGCCCCCACGTTGGATCCGCCCCTGCACACATGCACTACAGTGCCACTATATGTGAGCTTTATATGTGCCTTTACATTGCTCATCAAAAATTATTAGGCACATTGCTCTCAGACTAAGGATGTGTCGTTGGAAGTTTAACTCTTTATACCTTGCAAGTGAAACTAGACATATATATCTACATATACTTATATTCGCATACATATATACAGCCTTAAGGACCCATTGTGCTGGCCCTGTATTTACTATATCAGGGACATCCTAGTTATGTTTTACATTGAATTACATTCAGCTATATGTATGAGGTAGGAACAATATATAGATCTTCATAAGTTTACAATTTTGGCAAGCCATGCTGATGGACAGATCCATCATTTATGGCAAACAAAACATAGCTTCGACATCCCTGTTATCTATCATGCATATTCAAACAAGCAAATACAATTAAAAAAGAGAAGAATACAATAAACCTACGTTAAAAACCCGGGCCAAACGTGAAAAGAGAGGCAGAAAGAGTAGTACAGCATATTCTCAAGCGGCTCCTTGAAGGCAGTGTTTATGGACCTTCTCTCATTGGTCATCTTCAGAATGGATATATTTTGGTTGTATCTCTCGCTTTACATGGACATCATCTCTTGGGCCTTGTTTGAATTCCCCTCAACACGTATGGATTGGGGTGGAAAACGAATTAATTTCCCTCCCAATCCAAGCGACTTGGTTATCTCCATGTGCAGGTAGATTCCCTAGTGCATCCCATTGCCATGAGTGATGAGTCCACGGCGATCGTTCTGTAGCACTCTTCTCTAGAAATTGCAAAACAAAATCTACAGCATGCATGCATTCAATTCGTACTTGCTAAATATGATTCTTACAAAAATTGTACTAGTATACACGGCTGGTGTGTGTTTATATACGAATATGGACGAAAGAGGTACAGTCACACCTATCTTACTCAAATTAAGTGTTTTCTACCAACCATGAAACGGTACAAATGCTATTAACTACTTCGTCGTTTATTTGATTTTTAAAAATGCAAGCAAGTCTTTTCCCCCTCTTTTTTACATTTTTTCTGGTTAATAACGCATGTTAAAATACTACAGAAAATACAGCATATAAAGAGTACGTTCAAGAGCATGGGTGACCAAATGGCCAGTGAACATTATTTCCAGATGGACTACAAAACATCTGTACATGAGGTATTGTTCTAGCTTTAAGTTCCGAGATGGCTAATACATTTATCATTAACCTGTGTATAGCTAGAACACGTCTGTTACCGAGAACAAGTTTACAACATATATATTGACAAAGCAGTAGTGTTGAATTGAGCTATGTTTTTATCAAGGATTATCAGCCAGCTGCTGAGAGACTAAGATTTCTTCCATGGTGACAAAAAGGCTTTCCTCAATAGAGATAATTTGGCCAGCCACTGCGATGGCCAACATCATTTTGTTTTTTTTGGAGTTGAAGTATGGTTCAGCTAATGAGATCCACCTTGAGTCCTTGTGGCACGATAGGAAACTGAGTTGCTCAAAATTGATACAAAAACAGAGGAAGTCCCCGTTTAGCATAAAACAGAGGAATATCTCACTGCATGTCTGCATTATCATAAGCAAAAGCAACTATGTGTTAGCCCTCCTTCACAAATTATGTTGAGAAAAAACAGAACTTGGCCTATGGCCAGCGGCATTTTCCAATACTTTTCAAATGCTATGCAGCCTTCTTCAGTAGTATGTCTTTGGAGTTTTCCATCAAAAAAAGAAGTATGTCTTTGGAGAACAAGCAGGCTTGTTTGTGCATGCTCGGATTGCTCGGCCTCCGATCCTTTATTTGTTGCTGTTGGTTACCTCCCACCTTGGCATTCTGGAGCTGTTCCAATGCTGCGACCACCTTGTCCTTCAGTATTGGGCCTGGGCCTCGGCTCTACTGAGAGGCATTAATGCAGTGCCATTGCTGCTGCGCCTTCTATCAGTCTGGCTAAACCAGAACACATCCTATATATTTGCAAATCACAAAACACCCAAACGATGAAATTTCGCTATAACTATGCATCTTGCGAACAACCTCACGGTCATCTCACTTGACCATGGCCAAGGCAACGCCGCCGCTGTACTACAGGAGCCCGCACATGGTGGTGGAGATGCCGTTTCTTTTCAGTTCAGCATGGCATCTGGGCGTCACGAGATCTTGCGACTGCAGCTGGAATTCCCGTTGCATCCCATTTCTATGACAAGAATTGAACTTAGTTTCGTCTTCATATATAAAAATCAAGACTTGCATTCGGGAATACATACACTGGTGTCGATAAGTCAGTATCCTGTTCGTTCAAAAAAAAAAAGTTCGTTCAAAACAAGTCAGTATCCTTGCCGCCGACATCATCCCATTCTCTGGTGCGTGAGCTGTCGTGCAACAAGGGCGGGTGCCTTGACTCGATCGCCCACCACGCTGTTCGCCATCAAACAGCCACTCGGCGTCCCTGCCACCGGCAGAACCTCCACCTCCAGCAAATTTGCAAAGGCTGCAACCGTGGCAGGGCCCAGAATGCTAGTGTTGCTGGTGGCTGCAAGGGTTCCAACCCTAATCGTGGTGCCAGCTCGGTCTCCAACCAATGGTTAGACTTGAACTAAACTTCCTGGTGTCTCCCAAGCCCAGGGTGCATCTCATGAAAGTAGCTTCATTCCTGTGGATATCATCCTCAGTCTCTGCTACTGGCACGCTACTACAACATGCATGTGCCCTATAACTCATCTGTGTGCAGCTTTTCTTTGTGTATTTTGAAGCTGTGAGATGCCCAATATATATTAATACAACTCTAGTGGGAGAGGTAGTAGCTGCTTATATAACTTGATCGCATTGTACTAAAAAAATCGATACAGTCGAGGTGATGTGACAAATAAAGCCAGCTTATAGGATATTTCATCCCTCGGATTTATCTGAAAATTGGAAGTCCTAATATATGCAACTTTTATAAACATTAATCTGATGAATGTTGTGGTGCCATTATTTGCCGGACCATGTAATTTCAGAAATAGATCGCACAGCTATACCACCCCACCAAAATACAGCTAAAGATTTTAATGTTTTCAAGTCATCTTAGTACCAAAGGATAAAGTCAGCAGAAGACAAGTCCTGAATTGAAGTAAGGCCATGTTTAGTTACTCCCAACTCCCAACTTTGACACTATGCAAAAAGAAGATTCCCCATCACATCAAACTTGCGGTACATGCATGGAGTACTAAATGTAGATGAAATTAAAAACTAATTGCACAGTTTTGTTGTACTTTGCGAGACGAATCTTTTGAGTCTAATTAGTCAATATTTGGACAATAATTCACAAATACAAACGAAACGCTACAGTGTGCTACAGTGCTGTAACAGTAATTTGGCACCTCCCAAATTCCCCAACTAAACACGGCCTAAGGTGGTAAATGCTTTTGGGCTGAAAAGGACAAATGTAAACAGCGCGCTTTGAAGATACCACCGGCAGCCCTTGCCAAAGCTAAACTCCTGATAAGCGCTAAAGGAGCTCCAAGGGTGGGTTGATTTCTACTGAAAGAAACTCAGTAGTCAATACATGCCAAGAGGCAATGCAGAAATTTCATTGGAACGCCCAAAACTCAACCTTGCTTTTCAAGTCGTACTATGCTGTGTCATTTCAAGACCCTGCTCAAGCATTGAAGCAGAGCGTCAACCAATGGCTAGCCTTGAACTTAACTTCCTGGTGTTTCCCATGTCCATAGGTGCATCTCGTGAAAAGCAGCTTAAATCCTGCCGATATCAACCAATGTGCATAACTCATCAGTATGCAGCTTTCTTTGTGGCTTTGGAGCTGTGAGATGGCCAATATGTATTCATACAACCCTAGTGAGGGTAGGTGCTTATATAGCTTGATTGCATTGTACTCACAAATTGACATAGTCATGGTGATGTGACAAATAAAGCAAACTTGTATAGGATATTAAAATCCCTCAGATTTATATGAAAATTGAAAGTCCTCAGTGTAAGTAGTTTTTATCAAGATTAATCAGATGAAAGTTCGCCCATTGTATGCCAAACCATGGACTCTCAAAAATATATATCGCACAGCTGTACCATCCAAAAATATATATTCCACCAAAATACAGCAAGGATGTTAATGCGCTTGAGTCCATTTTGATGGTTCAATTGATATGGAAACAAGCTTTCTCGTTCATAAATAATCGGCATATAATAGAAAACTTGCGCATAAAAGATGCTTCATATAACTTGCTATACTTTGAAGCTTCGGCGGTAAACTAAGTGATATACTACAGATTTAAAAAAAATCTTCATATGATCCGTTGATCAGATTCAATGAGTTGAAGACATCGCTTGTAGACAATATAACTCCGTTACAACATTGCTTTCAATTTTCAAATGCCTGTAATTATAACATTGCTTAAGCACGGGAATTTTCAGAGCATTCTTGAATTGACGGAAAAAGTTTTTACAATAAATTGGCATGTCCAACTATGTTTCACCTGAATTATCATCAGGCTAAGAACCTAAGACCTCTTCCATGGTCACAAACCGGCCTTGCTCAATTGATAATTGGCCAGCAACACCGATGGCAACAGATAGTAGACCATCACTTAAGTTGACGGAAGGTCCAGAGGCACCTTGAGCCCTTATAGCAGACAAGAAGTTGAGGTGCTCCAAGTAGCTGGATCCATGATGAAGACCTTGATACCTATAAAAACAAAGTTTGCTAGGATACAAAAACCAAAACCTCCCAACTGCTAAACTATGCATTCTGCATCTTAACTTCAATTCTTAAACCAAACTTCAATCAATTTTGTCATTTTTCAATTCAGTTTGCCATGATCATGTGGTCACAGAGTAACAAATGATATTAATTTAGAAACTGCCATTTAAATGTACAAGTGTTCCATAAATTGTAAGTACTTAGGGGACTAAAATGTTGATATGGGACAGCAAAATAGAGCATACTTGATCCGTTCATCTTCGGCCATTATTGTTACAACTCCATCTCTGCCTTCAGTTCTCTTTCCAAACCTGACAATGCTCTCTGGAACAAAAGCTTCACCCTGTTTGAAAAGAAATAATGTATCACGCACACTAGAATTGCACATTAAACAGGATAGCAGATAATCAAAATCCATGTTAAGTAATCAGATTCAGCCAACAAACAAAGGAGAAGAATACGCCAATTTCTTTCAAATGAAAAGAAAAACTCAAGATGGAGGAAAGAACCGCGCCAGGTGAGCTGCCATTCAAGTCTCAAAGAAGTGCAGTAGGGATTGCAAAGGCTCCCTCAGAGCTCACATTTTAAATGAAAATCTAGCTCTCCGTCTCCCTCAAAACATGAAAGCTAACTGATGAAGAATATCATAAAAGGACTACGTCTCTTAGCCTTCTTCTAGAGATAATAGATCTGCAGATTTGAATGGACCTCCATAACAATGCTGACCAGATGCTTCCATTTCCTAATTCATTCGACCATGTATCTACTATATCAGAACATCAAGTTTTGATCTTCATCCTAAACATTATTTTCAATTTTCATACAAGAAAATGCATGTGCATGCCTTTTATCACCAAGCCTATTGTTTACTGACACATTCATCAATGATTCACCAAGCCTTCTGTGAACTGACACACTTATCAAAGAGTCACCATCAAAATTCAGCCTTTGGAATACTTGACAGCTGGCATTCATGATATCTCTCCTAGACTGTAGAGGATGGCCTATTACCGAAAAAGGTGACAGAAAAAGGAAATATTTTCACTAGATTTTCCTAGACCTCCCGGTACTACAAGGAGGTGATTATCCCAGCACTACTCGTTATAGCTGGTACAGAAAACCACAGCGATTTGTTGGATTTACGAGTTCATAATTTGCATGTATTACGATCCTACGTGGTTTATGCTTCTGTTATTTATTACAGTTTTAGGCATATCCACTATGAAACAATACATAGTTACTGTACTTTCTAATCTTACATAGTTATGTGCCAAAAGCTAATTCTAGACCCCAGTGTAGCTTTCGATTTACCCACTTGAACAACCTATTGTGTATCTCAGGATTTACCTACAACAACGATATATAAATGTAAAGGTATTAGCAATAATGATTAACAGTAAAAGGACAACTTTTTTGGGTATACATATTCCATTCTTTGATATGTCCAAAACATGTCAACTGATGTTAGACAAGCTTTCCTTCGATTCGGGTACCGAAACTTTTTGTAAACACTACTTTCAAAGAAAACATGTCAGTCAGGGGAACATGTGCTTCTATAAAATGGTGATCTTTTTCCCTGATGTTTTAGGCCTTTCATCTGAGGATGACATACTTGTAAGCTGTCACTACACGCTACTAATACAGAGTAAACAGACACCAAAACTGCAACCTAAGTCAACTAAGTATAACTGAAGTTCCCTAGATTCATATCCACGAAAGTTTACAGCTCATTACAGCAGTATATGGAAAATATAAAATGCAAAAGAATCATGTAGGATGTAGCTGTATTTGTACCTTCCCAATGTCACCAACCACAGAAATTTCTTGCTCGTTTCTACTTCCTTCAGCAAACATGCAGAGATCAAGCATGCCACGAGAGCCATTATCAAATTCTACTATCACATATGCATTATCAATTATATCTGGGACCTGCAATGGAACATAATCAACTTTTAGACACTATTACGAAAGTTTAAAGGCTGCCTTCAGCTTGTTGTTTATTTACTTTTATAGCTTAGGAGATTGAACTGCAACATTGTTACTTTAGAATGCATGTCCTTGAGTAGGAAGACACTCATAGGCATACAGTACGTCTCACTGTTTTTTCCAAATGTCTATTGAAAATGGCATGGGCATGAGCACTATGCTGCACATGTGCAGAGTATGCATCCAATGAAATATTTGGATCAAACAGTGAGACATCCTGACCTTTCCATCATACATTTCATCCTTGTGGTTTACATCAATGGCTCCAGAAGCCATCACACAAACTGGATTTGCAGCTGCAAACAATCTCATCAAATCAAAGAAATGGCAGCACTTCTCTACCAGCGTTCCCCCACTGTTGCAGTTGAACCTGTTCCAGTTGTTTACCTGCAAGAGTTGTAGCAGTTAGAAACAATGAGTGAATGTGTAACGTATTACAAGTAATGACACTTTCCAATACCTTAACAAGGAAAGGAAAACGGTGTTCACGTATGGCCACCATTCTGACTTGCCCTAGTGTACCACTCTTAACGATATCTATCAGCTTTGCCACAGGTGGCATATACCTGTACTCCAATCCAACTTGCACGATTATGTCTGGTCTATTTTTGGCCGCTTCAATTACCTGTATGGAAACATAAAAGTTTTCTGTTATTGATATGAAGAAGCAAACATAGATCCAAGGACTGAAAAATTGAAAGCAAACAGATTATCTGAAGTTAAGATAACTAAGTAATTTAGTCAATACAAACGACATTACAATCTGAGCTAAGCTACCAAAGACAAAGTAGTACTTTTGCATAGATATTGTAGCATTAGAGAGTATGGCTGCTGATCCTTCCAGGAAGATGACATGTCAGAGATGATGCAAGAGGTACACCGCATTGAGATGATACCGAGGAAGAAAACAGAGTAGCAGACACCCTTTTTTTTTTTGAAAGAAAAGGTAGCAGACACTAGGATGCAGCAGCGCATAAGAGAATCACATTACAGAACAGACAAAACTATGACCTCCTCAGTCCTCACCTTCTTGCAGTCCTGCACGGTGGTGCACAGGGGCTTCTCGACAAGGATGTGGTGCGGCTCGCGGTGGCTGATGATGTCCATGAGTATCTCGTAGTGGGTCATGTTCGGGGACGACACGATGATGGCGTCACAGAACCCGCTGTCCAGCAGCTCGCGGTGACCTGAAAAGGTCTTGAAACCTTCTGGTTGTTAAGGATTCAGCAGCTTCTCGGTATTTGCATTCTACAGGGTGAAATTTGGATACAATATCTATAAATAAACCTAGTGTTGCAAGTGTAATTGCGAGTTTGCGATGCAATCGATCGAATTAATGAAGGACAGGAAGACATGCCACAGATCCTAGCAAGGTCATCTTGCACACTGGAGCGAGCTTAGAGGCTTGTACCTGTGGAGCGGGGAGGCCGAGCTCGTTGGCGAGCTGGAGGCCGAGGCGGAGGGACTCCTGGTGGGGGTCGGCGAGGCCGGTGACCCGCACCTTGACGGACTGCTCCCCCTCGACCTCGGCGGCGAGGTGGGCGAGGTTGTGGAGGTGCTCCCGCCCCATCATCCCGACCCCGACTATCCCGTACCTCACCGCCGCCGCCGCCATCTCCCTCGTCGACGCCGGACGCCGGCCGCCGGTTCTTGGTTCGTTGAATCCGGACGGGTTTGGAGCGGTGGCCGGTGATTGATTGGACTGGAGCGACGACTGGTGGTTCCTGCGTGGCCAATCAAACCGAATCAGGCTCGGTTTCCGTTCCCGATAGAAACGAAAGGTTCGGTTGCTCTTCAGCCGTTGGATCGAGGTTAGAAGTTTTTGGGTCCGTTGGATCGACGACAATAGTGGGCGACCGCAAGTTCGCGCGCGGCCCGGTGAAGTGGGCTTTATTGGACCGCGTATTCAGGATGGGCCTAACGTTACAATGCATGGGCTTGGAGACTTTTTTTCCCTAACTCAAGAACACATGGTTTGGAAATGTTTTTATTATAAGATAATAGAAGAGTCTTCCAGCTTCAACCTCCAATTCGAAAATATATGAGTCAGCTAGTCAAAATTTTCAGGGTGACACAAAAACATTGAGTTACAATATATTAAGATGACATTGGATGAATTCTATGTGAACCTTAAAACTTCACTGAGATGAAAGTGAGTTTGCAAAAAAGCACATACAAGTCAAATTAAGTGATTTCTTCATTCTATATATAATTAAGTGGATTTCTTCACTCTATATTGGAATTTTTTAACCAATTTTACATTTATGGGGAAAAGAAGGATACCGATGACTGTTCACCTTTTTTGAGAAAATAGGGGGGGGGGGGGGGGCACACCCTACTGATTACATTAAAATAAAGAAAAATAAGAAGGAAAAGATCAAGCATCATTAAATTTCTCTAGCCACTCAAACAATTGAGGTGTATATTCTTCCTTTGCACGATGGACAACCATTGCAAATTCATACTTGAAAACTTTTTGCATCCTCGCAATGTAGGTGCGTTTGATTAATTTTGTTTAGCTAAAAGTTTCTCCCCATCAAAGGAGAGAAAGAGAGAGAGAAGGTGAATTAAAGAAAGTTTCACACTGATCGATCGATGTTGGTGCCACGAAGACTTGTTTGCATCCTAGCTAAAGATGCATGTGTACGTCGGTTTCTAGCTTCAGCTGATCTTTTTTATTTTACGCAATTTTCAGCTGATCTTTTAGGAAAGGGTTTCAGGTGAATTTACCGTCCACATTGGCTACCTGGCGTGCCTCCTCTCCATTCAAGAAGGCAGCCTGACATGCAGCTGCACCCGCGCTCGAGCGTCTGATCTGAAGTCGAAGACGAGAGAGGACACTCCACTCCATTCCACCGGACCCCCAGCCGGCGTACAAAAAGAAGTTTCTCTTTGGCTCGCTTTCCGCCTAAATTTCCGAGCAAACTAAAGCAGAAACCAGTGGCCGCCATCGATCGTCTCTGCCAAAAGCAACCACCACCGCTGCCACTGCCGCTGCCGCTGCCGCTGCCCCCGGCCGTCCCCCGCAGCGCATCATCCGAGCCAATCCCGCGCGTGTCTCATGCAGGTGCGGGCGATCATCGATCGGCCCGGCGCACGCGCCCATCCACCACCCTCCTCTCCATGGAAACACTGCTCCCTCCCCCATCTTTAACCACGCCGGCCTCCCTACTCGATTCGTCGGGCTCCCACCGGCCACCGCGTCCAAAGGCTGCCAGGCTCCCATATCATTCCTTGCCCTCCTCCTCTGAGATCATGCAGGAGGCCCCGTTGAAAAGTTGAAGCAGGTATCATGCAGTCTTGCAGTTGCAGTTAGGCTCTGAAACACACACAAGAGGAGCATGCCCAGTTGGACAGTGGTAGTATACATGAGCAGAGAGATTAGCATCGATCTCGATCTCCATGCTGATAGCTCCTGTAATTGCTTCCATCAGAGTACACGGTGATGATGGCACATTCTCAACTACTATTCCTACATCTCCATCGCTTGGCCGGCTTACTAGCCGTGCCCTACTGCAGAGTGTTACATCATGCTTACTCACTGATGATGACCAATCTTTCTATGAACCGATGCTGATGATGATGGCCGAGATCGATCTTTGCACGCCTTGGGAATGAAGATTACTATGTTTACTAATGATGCGCATTTAGCACCGCCTTTTCCGATTTGTTTAGTCTGGACGCTCACGGAAAGGGGTCGGGAAAGGCTGGTCATGCATGAGCTGCTAATCATCACGTTTGTCTCAGGAGCTAGCTAGGCCTCCCATGTTGATCAGCAATTTAATTAATCCCCCTTTTTTTAGATAGGTAACTATAGCGCTTTATTTCTGCAAAGCGCCAGATGATTGCACTACTAACAATGCCCTAATGCAGAGCACATGCAATACAGTAAAAAGGCAAAAGCCAAAAGAGTTGCCACACAAAAAGATCAAGGGAATAAGAAATGGTTTCACAGTAGTACATCCAAAGAAAGGGGAAAGAGAGGCCTGGCAGGGGACCAAGAAAAGTATAAAGAAATCTTGAGCACTACGCTCCTTTCTGTGGCCCACACTGCCAGTGATTCAGTGAACGCCTTGGTCGTCTCTGAAATCCATGTGCGTTCCTAGATTAAAAAAAAAATCGTGTTCCATGCATGCTCCATGTAATATCTATGATGCTTACAGAGTTACAGGTGTTGCTATATATGATACTTCAGGTAGAGTTAGCATCAAGACATCAGGTACTGATTGCTTCAATGGGGTTCTATCTAAATACATCTGCTGTCATCAGTGAAGAATAGTGTGGTCCATCAAAATTGAAGCTCTCAGTTCAGTGTTATGTTATTACTGCAAAACATTGGTACTCTAAATATAAGGTTTTCAGCGTTTGCTGCTATTTCTTGATACTGTGCTAACACACATGAGTAGAAGAATCTGTACGTACTAGCTACCACTCATTGCCATCCACACAAACAAGACAAACTGGATTAAAATATCCTCTTGATTACGAGCACTAATAACTGACTAATTTTAAGTTCAACCATTGCATAATTCATCATATACGTTCAATCCAAAACTTCCAAATAAAATCTTTTATACTTTGCTTTGACCCTAGTGTTCAGTTCAAAAGTTGGTCAACTCTGCTGGCTGTTGAGGTTTCAGGTCACCAGAGCTTGCTTGCCATGTCATGTCACCCTGAAGGCTTTCTTCTTCCCTTTCAGTGCTCGCTGAGACCTGACTCCCGCTCGGCTTTGTCTCTCTGCTGCTGCCGCCGCATCCATTTTGCCGCGCACCGTGCGGACATCGGGCATCAAGTCATCAAGATAAGCTCAAAACTTGCAGTCGGCAAAGCTTAGTTTACTTGGTTCAAGGAAACAAGATGAGTGTCTTGTACAACGAATGGATCTCTGCTGCTTGGTTTTTTCTTGGATCATCACCTATTGCAGTGGCCCATAAGATCTTGTTTGAAGACATGATTTGCCTAGATTTCTTCACCCAAACTCCATTGGAGAGCCAAGGACAGTTGACAGTTTGCCTTGATTTCGGAGCAGACTTGTTTACATGGCTGACTCTGCTCGCTGCTGCGCACCATGCCGACAATGAGTGTTAAAATAAGCTCAAATCTGTAGTTCACACTGCTTACTTTACTTGGTTCAAGAAAACAAGATGAATGTTTGTACACCAGAAAGATGATGATGATCTTGGTAAAATTTGCAAGACATGATTTGCCTTGATTTCTTCACCCGAAATGCATCGAGTGAAAGGCTCGACAGATGACAATTTGGTACGCTCGAGTGCTTCATCTGGTGAGATGAGTAACTTTTACTTAAACCTAGGAAAATATGATCATTCCTAATGTTGTACGGTACATCTTTCCATGCATTTCAGTGTTTGAACTTGATAAGAAATGAAGATATTTGTGACATGATTAAGGTATCATACTATCATGTACGTACTTGTGCTGGCAATGTACTCCTAAAAAATTGTAAATGCAGCAATTAGCATCACCAAGTGATCCTATACTTAGTTACTTACAGAAAACAAGTACTTAGCTGCTAGCTGAGAACTCAAACTTTAGGACAACAAACAAACTGTGAAGAATTCAGAAAGGCCAGCAACAGAAAGAGCTTTGAAGGAACACAGGTTGCCCCACTTGGATGGGAATCTGCACGAACAATTGAGCATGATCTGACACGCTCACTCAACCGACTTGTTTCACTATCCATCAACCTCCATGCATCAAAGTTACAAAAAGAACATGGCAGCATGAGCGTCTGGAGGAGGAAGAAGGATCAGCACCTTGGCAATGGCAGCAAGCTCATCGAGTGCACTCGCCCATGCCTCGCTCAAAAGCAATCAGAGCGGCATCGATCACCGCCCTCGCTGACGCCGTGGGCCCGTGTACATATGCCTGCCACACCGTTTCACCAACAAACCCTCGAGGTGTAGGAGCTGAGCTCTTTGAGAAAGTGAAAGGGGGAAAAAGGTCGGGAAACCCTAGCGAGGGAGCTCGATGGGGATTAGAAAAGCGAAAGAGACAATGCCGGGGAAAAGATGTTGTAGATGTTGCCTTATTGTCGCATACAACAGCATGAACTGTTCATTCAACATCAAAGGCTAAAAGACACTAATCTTCACTATTGGTCTCTTGCTGCTTCAAACAGTTCGTTTTCCAATGGAACCGTACTGCTGGCTACTGCTTTCTCTGAATCCGAGCGTTCTTTCTCCATCCATTTTAGATTTTGGACTGTACACACCTACCAGTGCCAAAAAAAAAAGGTTGGACTGATTATAGGAAACATTTTCTTAGTTCTTTTTAAATGGTGTTCAGAAAACCATCACACATTCGCATGCAGGATGAGAGAGAACACTAATGCTAGCTGTGAATTGTGATGAGCGGCAATAGGCATGTTCATGCACGGCACACTGAAAAAGCCTAAGCTTCCATTGCCGCAATGGTGAGAAAAGGAGAGCAAAGCAAAAGTCGCCACCTCTTGCAGACTGCAGAGGCAGAGCCCGGCCCGACCAGACCACCGCCATCATCACCGCCTCCACCACCACCATCCTCCCCTTCCTCTCCCTCCCCTCTCTTCCGCAGCCCACTCCTCATGTCGTCCACCACCACCACCACCTCCTCTTCCTCCTCCGCCTCCATCACCAAGCCACTCATCATGACCTTCACCAGTGCGCCACCACCTTTCCCGCCTCATTTTACCACCCCCTCCTCCTCACACCGCCACCGGCACCACCATCTCCCACTCCTCCGCCATGGCCGCCACCGGCACCTCCTCACCGTCGCAGCTCCCGCTCCACGGCGGGCTCCTGCTCCTCCTACCTCTTCTGACCATCACGACCGCCGCGTCGTCGGCGCCGCTGCCCCTCCTCGCGCTGCTATCCCTGAAATCCTCGCTGCGCGACCCGGCCGGCACGCTCCGCCCGTGGACGTACGCCTCCGCGGCGTCCGCGGGGGCCACGCGGTCGCTGGCGCCTCCCTGGTGCACGTGGCCGGGCGTGTCCTGCGACGCCGCCACGGGGGACATCGTCGGGATCGACCTCTCCCGGCGTAACCTCTCCGGCACCGTCCCGGCCACGGCGGCAAGGCTGCTGGCGCCGACGCTGACATCCCTCAACCTCAGCGCGAACGCCTTCTCCGGGGAGTTGCCCACGGCTCTCTTCCAGCTACGGCGGCTCGAGGAGCTCGACGTCAGCCACAACTTCTTCAACGGCACGTTCCCCGACGGCATCGCGGAGCTCGCCGCGCTCACGGTGCTCGAAGCCTTCAGCAACTGCTTCGTCGGCGCGCTCCCCCGCGGCCTCGGCGTGCTCCGGCGGCTCGAGCGGCTCAACCTCGGCGGCAGCTACTTCAATGGTAGCATCCCTAGCGAGATCGGCCAGCTCCGGCGCCTGCGGTTCCTGCACCTCGCCGGGAACGCGCTCACGGGGCGGCTGCCGGCGGAGCTCGGCGAGCTCGGGTCGCTCGAGCACCTGGAGATTGGGTACAACGCCTACGACGGTGGCATCCCGGCGGCGCTCGGCAACCTGACGCAGCTCCTGTATCTCGACATCGCCGTGGCCAACGTCGCCGGCCCGCTGCCGCCGGAGCTCGGCGAGCTCGCGCGGCTGGAATCGCTGTTCCTGTTCAAGAACCGACTCGCCGGCGCGATCCCGCCGCGGTGGTCTCGCCTCCGCGCGCTGCAGGTCCTCGACCTCTCCGACAACATGCTCGTCGGCGCCATTCCCGGTGGGCTCGGCGAGCTTGCCAACCTCACCACGCTGAACCTCATGAGCAACTCCCTCTCCGGTGAGATCCCGGCGGCGATCGGCGAGCTGCCGAGCCTCGAGGTGCTGCAGCTCTGGAACAACTCGCTCACCGGCCGGCTGCCGGCATCGCTCGGAGCGAGCGGGCGGCTCGTCCGCGTCGACATGTCGACCAACTCCCTCTCCGGCCCGATCCCTGCCGGGATGTGCTCCGGCAACCGTCTCGCTCGCCTCATCCTCTTCGGCAACCGTTTCGACTCGGCGATCCCGGCGAGCCTCGCCGGCTGCTCGTCGCTTTGGCGAGTCCGGCTCGAGTCGAACCGCCTCTCCGGCGTGATTCCGATGGGCTTCGGTGCCATCCGCAACCTGACGTACCTGGACCTGAGCTCCAACTCGCTCACCGGCGGCGTTCCAGCTGATCTCGTGGCTTCGCCGAGCCTCGAGTACCTGAACATCTCCGGCAACCCGGTCGGCGGCGCGCTCCCGAACGTGTCGTGGCAGGCGCCGAAGCTGCAAGTCTTCGCAGCGAGCAAGTGCGCGCTGGACGGTGAGGTCCCTGCGTTCGGCGCCGCCGGGTGTTCAAACCTGTACAGGCTGGAGTTGGCCGGGAATAATCTCACAGGCGCGATCCCCAATGATATTGGCGTCTGCAAGCGGCTGGTGAGCTTGAGGCTGCAGCACAACCAGCTCGCCGGCGAGATCCCTGCGGCGCTCGCCGCCCTGCCGTCTATCACCGAGGTCGACCTGTCCTGGAACGCGCTCACCGGCGCCGTCCCGCCGGGGTTCGCCAACTGCACCACGTTGGAGACCTTCGACGTGTCCTTCAACCATCTAGCGCCAGCCGACTCGACGTCGGCGTCACCCGGCAACGGCGACGGCGAGGGCAGTTCCGCCCGGCACACCGCGGCGATGTGGGTTTCCGCCGCGGCGGTGGCGCTCGCCGGGATGGCGGTGCTCGCCTTCACCGCTCGCTGGCTCCAGTGGCGGGACGGCGCCGCCGCCGCGACGGACGGCGGTGGCGCGGGCGGTGCAGCGCGGCCCAACGTCGTCGTCGGGCCGTGGCGGATGACGGCGTTCCAGAAGCTCGGCTTCACCGCCGACGACGTGGTGCGGTGCGTCGAGGGGAGCGAGGGCATCGTCGGCGCCGGGTCGTCGGGGACGGTGTACCGGGCAAAGATGCCTGATGGCGAGGTCATCGCGGTGAAGAAGCTGTGGCAACCAGCGGCGCAAAAGGAGGTGGCAGCTCCAGAGCCGAAGCGGAACGACACCGACGGCGAGGACAAGAGGATGCTCGCCGAGGTGGAGGTGCTGGGCCACCTCCGGCACCGGAACATCGTCCGGCTTCTTGGGTGGTGCACCAACGGCGAGGCGACGCTGCTGCTGTACGAGTACATGCCCAACGGCAGCCTCGACGACCTCCTCCACGGCGCCGGCGCCGCAGCCGCGGGGAGGGCGCCAGCCAAGACTAAGGCGGCGGCGCGTCTAGGATGGGACGCGCGGCACAGGATCGCCGTCGGCGTGGCGCAGGGCGTGAGCTACCTCCACCACGACTGCCGGCCGGCCGTCGCGCACCGCGACCTCAAGCCCAGCAACATCCTCCTCGACGCCGACATGGAGCCACGCGTCGCCGACTTCGGCGTCGCCAAGGCCCTCCGCGGCGCCGGCGCGCCAATGTCCGCCGTCGCCGGCTCCTGCGGCTACATCGCCCCAGGTCAGTCGAGACGCCTTATTTCATTATCTCTGATCGTGCCATGTACATTTTTCACGTAGAACTAAATAAACATTTCGTCGTGAACACATTTCAGAGTACACGTACACTCTGCGAGTGGACGAGAAGAGCGACGTGTACAGTTTCGGGGTGGTGCTGCTCGAGATCCTGACGGGGCGGCGGCCGGTGGAGGCGGAGTACGGCGAGGGGAGCAACATCGTGGACTGGGTGAGGCGGAAGGTCGCCGGCGGCGGCGGCGGGGCGCGCGAGGTGGTGGACGCGGCGGCGTGGGCGGCGGACCAGGGCGGCGAGGCGCGGGAGGAGATGGCGCTGGCGCTGCGGGTGGCGATGCTGTGCACGAGCCGGAGCCCGCAGGAGCGGCCGTCGATGAGGGACGTCGTGTCCATGCTGCAGGAGGCCAGGCGGGGGCGGAAGCTCGTGGCCAAGAAGACAGCGCAACCAAAGATGAATTAGCTAGCGGCGAAGACGTGTGTATTGTTACTCACTAAACTACGTATGTACTTTGTCATGTAAAATGTCTCCCACTGCATGATGACTAACCTTTTAAGTCAGATAAGCATAGCGTGTGTCTAGGTAGATTGTATGTGTATCTACGTATTTTGAAAAAAAAGCAACTTGAAAACAATACTCCTACCTTCTGAACATGTAATTCAAAAATCACCTAAGCAGCTAAGCCTGCCTGCCTGATCCACACAGGCGCTGCAAAGCAAGAGTCGGTCCACGGGCAAAATTGGGCCGTGAGATGACCGCTCTATCGTCTAAGTGGGCGGGCTGGATGGGCTCCCAACTCATGTAGAAACCGACTCGATCTGAAGCCGGAGGACGGGCTTCAGGAAGTTTTTTCTTACCCAATTTCCACTGAGATTTGTACACGCAATACCATCCGTTGGATGTATCTCCACTCCTCAACCCGAAGTGCTTCCAAAGCACACTGCCGTCACCCCGAGCTCGCCGGCGGCCGCGCCGCTCTGCCTCGGATCCCCACCCGCCCCGCACGCCACCACCACCCCCTTGTCCGCAGGCCGCGCGCGCCGTCGGGGCCGCCACACCTGGCCGCGCCGCCGCTCCTAGAGCACGCTGGTTGTACGCGTGCCGTCCACTTACCCCAGCACTTGAGGAAGAAGATGAGGAAAAATTGGAACATTAAACCTTATTCGTCCAAATGTTGAGCTTTGCTTGTCTAAATGTTGAAATAGACAGTGAAAAATATTAAATTTTATATTTTCTTACAAAACGTTGACATCAGATTAAAAAAATGTTAAATCTATTATTTTTAATATTGATGTGATTTTAAAAAATGTTAAATAATTTGTTGAAATGTTGAATTGGTTTGTTAAAATATTGATTTGAAGTTTTAATTGAGCTAATGGCGGGCTTTATAGTTGTGAGGCTTGACTGGCTTCCGGTAGCCAGGAGCCCCAGTCCGAAACATGATATCTGCCGCAACAGGAGATCGATCGATCGTCCTCTCCTTTCCAAAAAAAAAAAAGAACAATCATGCTAAAAAATCCGAAATCAAGTCAGAAGCCACGACGTGTCTTCATTCGAATCATCACCACGGGCTGCTTGCCTGCATGGATCGTCTCGTAAGAGCTTACGTAGGGCTGCTAGTGGGCGGGTTGAAATAGGTTTCATGGGACGGGTCGTGACGTGGGGTGTATTTGAATGGGTTAAAATAGATTTTAGTATCTAATGGGCTGGGGCGGGTTAGGTATATCACAAATCGGGTTGGAGCGGGTTGAAAGTGGTTTTTTTTTTGAGTTTGTATGAGTTTAACTCATATGTTTAACTTTCACGTTTTGGCTCTTTACGTGGGATCCATGTGTAGGTTTAGTCACACTACTTTGCACAAGGTGATGGACTATCAAACTGATTCATCTTCAGCAAATTTCGATCAATTTCACTAAATTTTAAAGTGTGAACGCGAGATTTAGTTCTAGGGTCAGCTCCTGACATGGTTTACGATATAAGTGTGACGACCCTGGTTGAAATCAGCCAAGTTAATCCTAATCCGAGTCTCTAATCCCTCTGTCTCGGCTCCCCTAAGCTTAAGCGCTCCACCTCCGGTCCTAGTCTCCACCCCGGAGAACCCAACCAACCCCGTCGGTTCCTACTGAGTTCCCCAAGGAAGTGCTCCTTTCAATCTTGGAGCTGTGGGACAACCGAGACTGACCGGTGGGCCCGCAAATCTTTTTCCCGGATCTCCCAAGGCAAACGCACTCGAGCGGCCTGCACCGCTTCAGAGCTTCTCCGCTGCGTGGCTAAATCCCTCCGACGCCCGCCGCTTCGCCCAGTCGCCGCCCGCGACAGGATGGATTCCCGCGCCCTCCTCCCCAATCGCAGCGGAAGCCCCTCTGCAACCCTTTCTGCAGCACGTCATCTCGCTCGCGCCCTTGCCAGCCGCGCCTTGGTGCTCCATCGCCGCTATGGCAGATCTTTGCCGCCTGCTGCGTCAAACCGCCTCGAGGCTCGCGCCCATCATCTCACCGGATCCCCGGCTGCAAGGCCCGATGCCTTCCGGCTTTTCCGCCGCCTCTCCACAGTCGCGCCACCCACGAACTCACTATGCGACGATTCCTCCATCGCCAACCCCGACTCCGGCAGCGTCATCTCCCTTCTCTCGCCCCACCAGTGCCGTGTGCCGGCAATGCCGCTGTATCGTGCTCGACTGCGACGCCGTTCGCCCTGTCTTTTCACCTGTTGCAACCTCGCTTGCAGTGCCTTTTTCCCTGTCACACCAATCACATCCACTGCTCGACGACGCCCGCCTCCACCAAGATCTCAGCCCCGGCAAAACCGCGCCTGCGTCGCCTGGTCTCCAGTACCCAATGGCCGAAGACGCTATCTCCAAAGTCCTGTTCCGCCGCCCATCACCGCTCAATCGCCGCCATGGCAGTGCACTCCCTCCTTCTCTTCCGGTCTTCGTGCCACTCGAAATCTCTCTCTTCCGCGCCGCTATAAAAAGGGAACGCCAGAGTTCCACCGGAGTTCCTTTGCCTTTGCTATTTCGCCGCCCCTACTCTGAGAGCACCTGAGCACTCCCGCTGAAATCTCGAGAGTTTCCCCTCTCCGCTCAAGTCCCCCCCCCCAATCCACCCAGCCACCTGCTCCTCCGCACTGTGCTAAAGCTTCCTTGTTGCTCATAAGAAGCTCCGCCGCCGCCGGACATCGCCTCCGCCCAAGCCTTAGTGCTTAAGACCTTCCGCCCAAGTCTGCTCCTTCCCAAAGCTTCACCTATAAACCGAAGGTAAGCTGCCGACCCCTCACCAGTTCGCCCGACCCTATCTGTTCGCCCGACCCCTTTTCCGTCTCGCCCGACCCTATCTGTTAGCCGACCCTTATTTGCCTCGCCCGAGGACTCGACTGTATCTTTTCCTTGACCCGAGGGTATCTGTGTAAGCTTTCGGGGACTTCTCTGTGATAGATCTGAGGACCCCAAACACAGTCATCCCTTAAGGTTTAAGGGTCAGATCATAAGTTTCTTCCAATCCGACCCTTGGTCTTGTATCCACTGAAGCTTGAACCCCCACACTTTTTTCGTAGCTTTGCTACAAGTTTCTGGGCTAAGACTTGCGAATGTTGCTGTTGAAATAACCATCTAAACACTAACTCCTACATTGCATTCGTGTAGAGTTTCGTCTTGTTGACGGCGTCTACGAGCTACACCCGGTTCCAGAAGACGGAGCTGTAGCTGAGCTACCAGTTCTAGAAGCCGAAGTCGCCCCAGCTGAAGACCAGCTTCCCTCCCCTCCGCTTGAAGGCAAGCCCCGGAGCATGAACCCCAAATTTTCCCAAACTTGCGCATACCTTCTTTCCCATATTTGTGCATTTACGTATAGGAGTTGTTTGCAACCTTAGAGGCATGACATAGTTCCCTTGCTCTGAACACTAGTTTGTTGGGCCGAGTAGTTGCTATGCTTAAATAGGAACCGGTAAGAGTCGAGTGATTTCCTGTCACTCGCGAGTTATAGGAGTTGGTTGTTTTCCTTCTGTTACAACTATAAGAACGATGGACGGGGCAGGGTTTTGGTTAACTCTTTTGGTGGTCGGCTGATCGCCCCGTCTGTCTATGGAATCTATTAAGGCCCGACAGTGTTGGTGTTCGTGATCAAGTGTTTGAAAGTACTAATCTCATACCTAGTATTGGATGGGGAAGCCTAGTACCTGATTGAACTAGGGTGTGGCTTATACCCCTGCTGTCCCTGGAACGAGGTTCCCATGGTACATCATGTGGGTGGAAGTGCGGTCACAGTACGGTAGAAGCCGGGACTGTGGAGCATTGCATGCCAAGGGAAGTTTGGACCTGACACGTGCCCGGGAATTGATGGGGACAGCCGACACAGGAAGCGACCCTTGTGGTGCGCGGATGTCGTGAGATTAGGTTCGCCATGCATGGTTAAGAAACTCGAATCGATTCGTTTGCCTCTCACAGCATGAGACTGCTTGATCGCTATGCTACACTGAGTAATGAAAGAGTCTGATGATGACATGGTCTTGATGATGAGCTTATATACATAAAGTTGGATCTATGTTTGCTTAGAGTAAGATGCCAACGTAGACTGGTTAATTAACCTAGAATTTGAGCTAGAACTTGAAAGCAAGGACCTAACATAGTCGCTTTTGGCAAACAAACCCCTCAGTTAAAAAGCCTTGCATGTCTAGACGTGGTGGAGTAGTTTTACCACCGGTCGGTTAAGTCTTGTTGAGCTTAGCAGCTCAGCCTTGTTTGTGGCTTTCTTTTCAGGTGAAGTCGCAGCTCCTGAGTTTGCTCCTGTTGGCACTTGGCCGCCCCAGCTCCCTCCGGGTTGGACGGTCGAGTGGGATCCCTCCTCGGACGGCGAGGAAAGGGATCACTGATGTCCTGATCGGCCTCATCAGGGACATCCGTCCCCAGCGCTAGCTTCCGCTATTTTACCTTTCCGCTGCTTTTGAATCTTGTAAAACTCTGACTCTTGTTTTGATGTTGAGCTATTTTGTCAAACTTGTTTAACTCAGTGGACCTGTTGTATTCTCTGGAACCACTCACCTTCGTTTGAGCTTTGCTAACTCGGTCCTGTTAAGTGGTTAAATCGGAGGAAATCCAACGGCATCTTGAGTTAACTCGATTAAGGCATGAGTGCCGCGTCTTAAGCGATGTAATTGTGCTTTAGTTGAGTTAATCCAAGGTGATTCCGCCATAGCTGGTATCCGAGCGAGGTTTAGCAGGACAGAGAAAACCATGGGTCCTAAAACACGTTCTTTGAATAAAATTTGTAAGAAAATTGTTGAAAAATTTCATACGATCATTAAGGATGACCTTAGTACGAGAGGCCCTAGGGGATTTTGGGGTTATTTTTAGGTGGCTAATATTTATTGGTTATCTTGCTAACCCCCCAGCACTTCGCCGCGTGTATCATACGTGTGCCGAGTTCCGCATCACGAGTATGCGAGGGTTGATAGGGAGTTCTATTCAAAGGACCCTGTCATCGCGGTTGTTTCGCCCACGTCTATCACACGTGTGCAGGTTCCGTGTGTTGATTCATACGAAGGGTGGTATGGTTCGATTCCAACGAGCCTATCATCACGGTTGTTCGCCCACGTCTATTATACGTGCGCAAATTCCACATCTCGAGTATGCGAAGGGTTATAAGGTTCCATTCAAAGGGGACCTGTTTCCACGGTTGTTGTGCTGTCCATGCAGCCTTAAACGCATGGGTGCCATTTCTATAGTGAACGGTAATGCTTGGAGACGCTTTCGTGGGTGCTGGCACGAAAGGTTCATGTGGTTGTGTTTTCTACAGGTACACTAACCGCGTTCGCCTAGGAGACGCTACTAGAACCTGACTAGATATTACAAGGAGAGACGTACTGGTTGCCTTGCCACCGGCACTGACTGCGTAAGACCAAAGTTGTGGCAGTTGTTTTGGTTGAGAGGACGAGGTAGGCCGTGCATGCGACATGAACTAAAATTTGTGAAACCACCTCCCTAGAACAACCTTGCCTTGGTCAAAACTCTTCTTCGGTTTAAGGATTTCTAGCTTCCTTTCCAGCTTGCTTTGGTCAAATTCGAGTACTTTTTCTGCCCGACCTGTTCTTCTTCTTAGAGTTTCTATCTCACGTCAGTTCGGTTTTTGGTTCCAGATGGCTGCCCTCGGACACGTGTTGTATGGCGCTGACGCCATTTCCCACTCTACGTGCCTACACTTTGAGGGTTTTCCTGCTATTCTGTGGGACACCTTAAGGTGGTTTAGGTATCAGTCCCCGCCTTTGTACGTGGGACGGATGCACCAGGAGCACGGAGTATAGAGGTGCAACGTGCAGGTGGTGGTACCTCCACCCCCTGCGCAGCCCGAGTGGCCCCAGCTCGAAGTCTTGACTTGCGGGCACGCTCTGGAGGATACTTGGGAGTCGGCTGCTCTGCAGATCCTCACCCAGTTCTTTCGACTACACCCGCTTGAGGTCACCTTAGACCCAATCGGCTGGTTCCCTGCCAGGGATCGGCTAGACCCGGCGTGGCATAATCGCGTCAACAACATGGAAGTGTTAGCAACCTCCCATTCACTTGTCACCATCTCTACCACCACTAGATGCATGTCAGCTTTGTATCGGCTGATTGAGCTTCAAGGCCGAGCGATGGCTGTCTTGGCTCGGATAGCCATAGACACCCAAGGGCTTTTCAACACCGCCAAGAGAGACTTGGTGGGACAATCATATCAACTCATCCAGAGAGGCATACAGATCCATGACATGCAAGACAGAATCTTCGAGCTCGAGGGAGAAGTAACGGACCTGGTGGATGGCATGATCGAGCTTGCCGAAGAAAAGATGGGGGTCGAGATGGAGCTAGCAGTTGCTAATGCTCATTTGGACGAGCACCACGCTGAGCTTGATGCTATGCATGCCCTTGAGATGCAGCTGGACGAACAAGAAGATCCTGAGGAGGTGATGGGAGCGTCCAGCATGGACATTGAGGATGGCGACGCCCCTTCTCCGACTCACAGTGTTCCCTCATAGGTTGAGAGCTGTAGGAATCTAATCTTTGGTTGTACTCCTCGGCAACCTAAGTTTGGAAAGTGATGTAATAGGTTAGCCTTGAGTTGAGTATTCCTCCTGTGTTTTGGGGAACAACAATGCAATGACCTCAGTGAAATCAGATCTTAACTTGACCTTTGACCCTTTTGCGACACGCTGGGAATGCCAAGTTGTGGGAGTTTTGTGCTATGACCGCACACCCGTCTTCTGTGGGTCCGTCCAAAACTTGGCCGACCCTGAGTCGCAGGGTCGGATGCGCTCGACTCCTCGAGGCAGTTCTCCGCCTCGCCTGACCCCTTGCTGTGCAGTTCGCTTCGTCCGGCCCCTGGTTTCACTGCTTCGCTTAGCCCGAACCCTTGGCCTAAGGTCGGATATAGTGGAACTTCTGGGATATGGTTTTGGTTCGCCCGAAGTTGTGTGCAGAACTAAGATAGTTGCTCACTAAGATGGCAAGAGGAAGTGTGTATCTCCTTAATAAGAAATGTTGTTGTGTTGCCTTATCGGCCAGAGTCGCATTTGCGGATTTAACATATGTGTTCCCACATAATTCGAATACTTCCGAGGTTATGGAATTAATGAACGTTGACTCTTGCAGATGGCGCATCGCACCCGATCTGGCTCTGTACCCAGCGGTAGCGAGCAGAGGCAGGATCTTCCTCCGCCTCCGCCCCCACCCTCGCTGGAAGCCCTCCTAGCGGCTCAAACTGAGCTGCTAAGGCACATTGTACAAGGACAACAACAGTAGCCCCATGGAGGGAGAGCTCATCAACAACCTCATGTTGCTTGCTATGAGGACTTCTTGAGCACGCAACCCCCTTTGTTCCAGAAGACACAAGACCCGCTCGACGCCGACGCCTGGATTTGTGCCATCGAATCCAAGTTCTCCCTCCTTACCGCCCATTGCCCGGAGGAGAACAAGGCTCGGTTCGCCGCGCAGCAACTGCGTGGTTCTGCCCTCCTTTGGTGGGATCACTACCACGCCCTGCAGCCGGCCGACCACGTCGTCAGCTGGGAGGAGTTTAAGATGGCGTTCAAGGGCCATCATATCCTTGAAGGTCTCCTGGAGCGTAAGCTCAACGAGTTCCTGGCCCTTACCCAGGGAAATCGAGATGTCCTGCACTATGCGCAGGCCTTCAATGATTTGTGCCGGTACGCTGGATACCATGCGGACACCGATGATAAGAAGCGGGACAGGTTCCGTAGAGGGCTAAGCTTGGAGCTCAGAGAAAGGTTAAACCCGATAAGGGTGAATACGTACAATGAGTTGGTCAATTTGGCCATCTCACAAGAGGACTGCATGAAGGCTCTGGCAGCCGAGAGGAAGAGGAAGGCTCCACTGCCAACGCCCAGCCCACCTACACAACATTTCAGAATGGTTCCACCACAGGTGCCCAGCCGACCCCAGCCGTCGGGAAGATGGGTTGCCCGACCCCCACCATCGGCAGCACTTCGTTTTCCGGGATTTCAACCTCAGGCACCATGGCCGACCCTACCGCCGCCACCGTGCCCTGCAAATGGTAACCGCTGCTTCACCTGTGGCAATGTGGGGCATTTCGTCAAGGACTGCCCCAGGAATCAGAATCAGCGCCCGGGGCAGAGCAACGCGATGCTCAATAAAGGGAAGAGGCCCAAGATGCAAGTTCGCCAAGGTCGGCTGAAGTTCACCAACGCAGCAGAGCTTCCTGAAGGTGCACCGATAATGACGAGTACCTTTCTTATTCATAGTCTTTCAGTTGTGGTTTTGTTTGACTCGGGAGCCTCACATAGTTTTATTGGAAGAAAGACTAGTGACAAATATGGGTTAAAGTAATGCCAAACAAGAGGATCTTTTAGGATATCCACCCCGGGTGGGGTAATCACATTTGATAGGATGAGTGTCAATGTGCCTATTCAGCTAGGCTGAACCCTTTTTAAGGAGAATCTTGTTATTCTCGATCTGGAGGGGATTGATGTCATCCTAGGAATGGGTTGGATGACTAGGCACCAGGTTGTGCTAGATATTCTAGCCCGAGCTATCCATGTCAACTCACCCCACCAAGGCCCCTCTGTTGTCCAATTGCCTCGCCAAGAAGATGTGAATTCTTGTGCGTATCCCGCGATGGAGACCCGACTGAAGGACATCCCTGTAGTCTATGAGTACCCCGATGTGTTTCCCGATGTTTTGCTGGGCATGCCGCCCGATAGAGATGTGGAGTTTTCCATAGAGTTGATCCCCAGCACCGCCCCTATCTCCAAAAGACCGTATCGGATGCCACCCGCTGAGCTGGCCGAGTTAAAAACCCAGTTGAAGGATCTGTTGGAGAAAGGCTTTATCCGACCCAGCACTTCACCTTAGGGTTGCCCAGCTCTGTTTGTGAAGAAGAAGGATGAGAGTCTACGCATGTGTGTGGACTACCGACCCCTCAACACGGTGACTGTCAAGAGCAAGTATCCCCTTCCCCGCATTGATGATTTGTTCGATCAGTTAGCTGGAGCAAGAGTATTCTCCAAGATTGATCTTCGTTCCGGTTATCACCAAATCAAGATCAGACCCTGTGACATTCCCAAAACTGCCTTCTCCACAAGATATGGACTCTACGAGTACCTGGTTATGTCTTTTGGACTCACCAATGCACCCACTTACTTCATGTATCTCATGAATTCGGTGTTCATGCCCGAGTTGGACAAGTTTGTGGTGGTGTTCATTGATGATATCCTAGTGTACTCAAAGACCGAAGAAGAACATTCCAATCATCTTCATGTGGTTCTTCAACGGTTGAAGGATCATCAGCTTTATGCCAAGTTCTCCAAGTGTGAATTTTGGCTAGATAGTGTCAAGTTCTTGGGACACACTATCTCTCGAAATGGCATAGCCGTGGACCCCAGCAAGGTTCAGGAAGTCATGGACTGGAAGCCTCCCACTTCAGTTCACCAGATCCGAAGCTTTCTTGGATTGGCAGGCTACTATCGGCGCTTCATTCCGGATTTCTCCATGATAGCTAAGCCGATGACTGAGCTGCTGAAGAAAGAGGTCAAATTTGTGTGGAACGACAAGTGTGAAGAAGCCTTCAACACCCTGAAACACTTGCTGACCTCAGCCCCGATTTTGGCTTAACCTGACCATTCTAGGCCGTTTGATGTGTATTGTGACGCCTCTGGCACTGGACTTGCGTGTGTTCTTATGCAAGACCACCGAGTCATTGCCTATGCCTCGCGGGCGTTACGACCTCATGAGCTGAACTATCCGACCCATGATCTCAAGTTGGCAGCAGTGGTTCATGCCTTAAAGATATGGAGGCACTATTTGATGGGCACCCGCTGCAACATCTACACTGATCACAAGAGGCTCAAATACATCTTCACTCAAGCCGACCTCAACATGCGACAAAGGAGATGGTTAGAGCTGATTAAGGATTACGACTTGGAAGTACATTATCACCTCGGCAAGGCCAACGTAGTGGCAGATTCTCTTAGCCGCAAGACCCATTGCAATTGCTTGTCAGCAACCAACTTCATAGAGACTCTGTGCCATGAGGTGGGAAAACTTAATTTGGAAATTGTTTCCCCTGGAATCCTCGGTCACATCTCTCTTGAGTCTGCTTTGGAGGACCAAATTGGGACGGCACAGTTAGAGGATGAGGAAGTAAGGCGAATCAAAAGGAAGATTTCATGGAAGGATGAGGGGTATAAGCAATTCCGACAGGATGAGAATGGGAGAGTGTACTTTGAGAACCGACTCGTTGTTCCGTCCGACCCCACCCTTAAGAAGCAACTCCTAGATGAAGCTCATCTCTTCAAGTTCTCAATCCATCCTGGCAGCAATAAGATGTACCATGATCTCCGTCAAATCTTCTGGTGGAGTGGAATGAAACCAGAGATTGCACGGTATGTTTCAGAATGCGACACCTGTCAATGTGTCAAAGCCAGCCATTTAAAGGTAGCAGATACTCTGCAACCACTACCTATTCCCTCTTGGAAATGGGAAGACATCAGCATGGACTTCATTGCTGGACTACCCCTTACATCGCAGCGGCATGACTCCATTTGGGTGATTGTGGATCGTCTTACCAAGACTGCCCACTTTCTTCCGGTTCACACCACCTACACGGCCAAGAAATATGCGGATTGTATCTTGACCGCATTGTTTCCCTACACGGTGTGCCTAGGACGATCATATCTGATCGAGGAGCTCAGTTTGTAGCGTGTTTTTGGGAACAGCTACAAGCATCAATGGGCACCAAGCTCATTCGTAGCTCGACTTACCACCCTCAAACCGATGGTCAAACCAAAAGGGTAAATCAGATCCTTGAAGACATGTTGAGAGCTTGTGTCATCCATTATGACAAAAATTGGGATAAGTGCTTACCATAGGTAGAGTTCTCATATAACAATAGCTACCAGACTAGCTTGAAGATGGCACCATTTGAAGCCCTATATGGTCGGAAATATCGGACGCCGTTGAATTGGTCACAAGTTGGCGAAAGACAGACCTATGGCCCTGATTTGGTAGTAGAAGCCGAAGAGCAAGTTAAGATAACTCAAACAAATCTCGAGGCAGCCCAATCTCGACAGAAGAGTTACTCCGACAGGAGAAGGAGACCCCTGCAGTTTGATATTGGTGATCATGTGTATCTTCGAGTCTCCCCAACCAAAGGAGTGCAATGGTTTGAAGTAAAAGGGAAATTGTCTCCCCGTTACATTGGCCCTTATGAGATTGTGGAAATTTGCGGACCCGTTGCTTACCGGATCCAACTACCCGGGCAGCTCTTGGCCATTCATGATGTTTTCCATGTCTCCCAACTGAAGAAATGTGTCCAAGTCCCAACTGAGATCTTAGGGCAGGAGCAACTTCAAATCGAACCCGACCTGACCTATGCTGAGTACCCGGCCAAAGTTCTTGACCGTAAGGAGAGGCGCACCCGACGAAAAGTGGTGAAAATGTACAAAATCCTATGGAATAACCACACAGAGGATGAAGCAACATGGGAAACAGAAGAGTATCTGAACAAGCATTTCCAAGGTTTTCTTTCCAGCTAAGGAGGTAAGGACTGCAAGGAGGTAAGGACTACACACCCCCATTGGTCGCTCTTACACCCGAATCTCGGGATGAGATTCTTTTTAAGGGGGGAAGGCTGTGACGACCCTAGTTGAAATCAGCCGAGTTAATCCTAATCCGAGTCTCTAATCCCTTTGTCTCGGCTTCCCTGAGCTTAAGCGCTCCACCTCCGGTCCTAGTCCCGACCCCGAAGAACCCAACCAACCCCGTCGGTTCCTTCTGAGTTCCCCAAGGCAGTGCTCCTTTCAATCTTGGAACTGTGGGACAACTGAGACTGACCGGTAGGCCCGCAAATCTTTTCCCCGGATCTCCCGAGGCAAACGCACTCGAGCGGCCTGCACCGCTTCAGAGCTTCTCCGCCGCGTGGCTAAATCCCTCCGACGCCCGCCGCTTCGCCCAGTCGCCGGCCGCGACAGGATGGATTGCCGCGCCCTCCTCCCAATCGCAGCGGAAGCCCCTCTGCAACCCTTTCTGCAGCACCTCGTCTCGCTCGCGCCCTCGCCGGCCGCGCCTTGGTGCTCCGTCGCCACTGTGGTAGAGCTTTTCCGCCGCCTCTCCACAGTCGCGCCGCCCACGAACTCGCTATGCGACGATTCCTCCATCGCCAACCCCGACTCCGGCAGCGTCAGCTCCCTTCTCTCGCCCCACCAGTGCCGTGTGCCGGCAATGCCGCTGTATCGTGCTCGACTGCGACGCCGTTCGCCCTGTCTTTTCACCTGTTGCAACCTCGCTTGCAGTGCCTTTTTCCCTGTCACACCAATCACATCCACCGCTCGACGACGCCCGCCTCCGCCAAGATCTCAGCCCCGGCAAAACCGCGCCTGCGCCGCCTGGTCTCCAGTGCCCAATGGCCGAAGACGCTATCTCCGAAGTACTGTTCTGCTGCCCATCGCCGCTCAATCGCCACCATGGCAGCACACTCCCTCCTTCTCTTTCGGTCTTCGTGCCACTCGAAATCTCTCTCTTCCGCGCTGCTATAAAAAGGGAACGCCAGAGTTCCACCGGAGTTCCTTCACCTTTGCTGTTTCGCCGCCCCTACTCTGAGAGCACCTGAGCACTCCCGCTGAAATCTCGAGAGTTTCCCCTCTCCGCTCAAGTCAGCCCCCCCCCCAATCCACCCAGCCACTTGCTCCTCCGCACTGTGCTAAAGCTTCCTTGTTGCTCACAAGAAGCTCCGCCGCCGCCGGAGCACCGCCGGACATCGCCTCCGCCCAAGCCTTAGTGCTTAAGACCTTCCGCCCAAGTCTGCTCCTTCCCAAAGCTTCACCTATAAACCGAAGGTAAGCTGCCGACCCCTCACCGGTTCGCCCGACCCTATCTATTCGCCTGACCCCTTTTCCGACTCGCCCGACCCTGTCAGTTAGCCGACCCTTATCTGCCTCGCCCGAGGACTCGGCAGTATCTTTTCCTTGACCCGAGGGTATCTGTGTAAGATTTCGGGGACTTCTATGTGATAGATCTGAGGACCCCAAACACAGTGATCCCTTAAGGTTTAAGGGTCAGATCATAAGTTTCTTCCAATCCAACCCTTGGTCTTGTATCCACTGAAGCTTGAACCCCCACACTTTTTCCGTAGCTTTGCTACAAGTTTCTGGGCTAAGACTTGCGAGTGTTGCTGTTGAAATAACCGTCTAAACACTCATTCCTGCATTGCATTCGTGTAGAGTTTCATCTTGCTGACGGCGTCTACGAGCTACACCCGGTTCCAGAAGACTATAGCTGAGCTACCAGTTCCAGAATCCGAAGTCGCCCCAGCTGAAGACCAGCTTCCCTCCCCTCCGCTTGAAGGCAAGCCCCGGAGCATGAACACCAAATTTTCCCGAACTTGCGCATGCCTTCTTTCCCATGTTTGTGCATTTACGTATAGGAGTTGTTTGCAACCTTAGAGGCATGACATAGTTCCCTTGCTCTGAACACTAGTTTGTTGGGCCGAGTAGTTGCTATGCTTAAATAGGAACCGGTAAGAGTCGAGTGATTTCCTGTCACTCGCGAGTTATAGGAGTTGGTTGTTTTCCTTCTGTTACAACTATAAGAACGATGGACGGGGCAGGGTTTTGGTTAACTCTTTTGGTGGTCGGCTGATCGCCCCGTTTGTCTATGGAATCTGTTAAGGCCCGACAGTGTTGGTGTTCATGATCAAGTGTTTGAAAGTACTAATCTCATACCTAGTATGGGATGGGAAAGCCTAGTACCTGATTGAACTAGGGCGTGGCTTATACCCCTGCTGTCCCTAGAACGAGGTTCCCATGGTGCATCATGTGGGTGCAAGTGCAGTCACAGTACGGTAGAAGCTGGGACTGTGGAGCATTGCATGCCATGGGAAGTTTGGACCTGACACGTGCCCGGGAATTGATGGGGACGGCCGACATAGGGAGCGACCCTTGTGGTGCGCGGATGTCGTGATATTAGGTTCGCCATGCATGGTTAAGAAACTCGAATCGAGTCGTCTGCCTCTCACAGCTTGAGACTGCTTGATCGCTATGCTACACTGAGTAATGAAAGAGTCTGATGATGACATAGTCTTGATGATGAGCTTATATACATAAAGTTGGATCTATGTTTGCTTAGAGTAAGATGCCAACATAGACTGGTTAATTAACCTAGAATTTGAGCTAAAACTTGAAAGCATGGACCTAACATAGTCGCTCTTGGCAAACAAACCCCTCAGCCAAAAAGCCTTGCATGTCTAGATGTGGTGGGGTAGTTTTACCACCGGTCGGTTAAGTCTTGTTGAGCTTAGCAGCTCAGCCTTGTTTGTGGCTCTCTTTTCAGGTGAAGTCGCAACTCCTGAGTTTGCTCCTGTTGGCACTTGGCCGCCCCAGCTCCCTCCGGGTTGGACGGTCAAGTGGGATCCCTCCTCGGACGGCGAGGAAAGGGATCACTGATGTCCTGATCGGCCTCATTAGGGGCATCCGACCCCGGCGCTAGCTTCCGCTATTTTACCTTTCCGCTGCTTTTGAATCTTGTAAAACTCTGACTCTTGTTTTGATGTTGAGCTATTTTGTCAAACTTTTTTAACTCAGTGGACCTGTTGTATTCTCTGGAACCACTCACCTTCATGTGAGCTTTGCTAACTCGGTCCTGTTAAGTGGTTAAATCGGAGGAAATTCGACAACACCTTGAGTTAACTCGATTAAGGCATGAGTGCCGCGTCTTAAGCGACATAACTGTGCTTTAATTGAGTTAATCCGAGGTGGTTCCGCCACAATAAGTCCAACCGCACTATTTTGGATAAAGTCGCGAACTGTCAAACTAGTTCAACTACAATAAATTTCAGTCACTTTCTCTAAGGTGTGAACGCGAGGTTTTAGTTTTACGATCCGACTCTTGACGCGGAGCCCGCATATAAGTCGAGCCGTACTACTTTGCACAAGGTAATGGACTGTCAAACTAATTCAAGTGCAACAAATTTCAGTTAATTTCTCCAAAATTTTAAGGTGTGAACACGAAGTTTTAGTTTTAAGGTCCAACTCTTGACGTGGGGTCCACATATAAGTCCAGCCGCACTACTTTGAACGAAGTAGCGGACTGTCAAACTAATTCATCTGCAACAAATTTCGGTCAATTTCTTTAAAATTTTAAGGTCTGAACGCGAGGTTTTAGTTTTAGGGTTTGACTCTTGACACGGGCCCACATATAAGTCCAACCACACTACTTTGTATAAAGTAACGGACTGTCAAACTAATTCCACTACAACAAATTTCAGATAATTTCTCTAAACTTTTAAGGTGTGAACACGACATTTAGTTTTAGGATCCGACTCTTGACGTGGGGCCCATATGTAAGTCTAGCCGCGCTACTTTGTACAAAGTAGCGGACTGTCAAACTAATTTAACTGCAATAAATTTTGGTCAATTTCTCTAAAATTTAAGATGTGAACACGAGGTTTTAGTTTTAGGGTCTGACGTGGGGCCCGCATATAGTCGCCGCGCTACTTTGCACAAAGTAGCGGACTGTCAAATTAATTTATCTGCAATAAATTTCAGACAATTTCTCTAAACTTTTAGCTTTTAAGGTATGAACACGAGGTTTGTATAAATCTATAAGTTCATGTACCAAACCCATGTGTTATATCAATTTGTGGGGTAGGTTGGGTGAGGTTTACATAATAGAATTATGGAGCAGGACAGGATGGGGTGGGTGAATGAGTTAATTTATTACAGGTTGGGGTAGGTTGGGTGGGTTTGAGGTGGGTTTCAACCTATTAGCAGGCCGGCCCCGGCCTGGACGGACGTGCGCCATGCAGCAGCTGGTGACGGACGCGGACGCCCTCGTCCGGAGCGGCTGGGCCTGTCGCCGCCGTACGTCCGTCCACAGCGTCTACATCTTCAACTCCCATCCCTCTCACTTTTACGGTATGTATATTGAAAATTGCTCTCTAACATATTGAGGGAAAACTGAATGGTAAAATTCGCGAATGGAACGAATTATGATATTACATGGAACAACCAAAATATGCTATGTATTACATTGCAGATGAGCTTTTATGCAAAGAATAGTCTAAAATGTATTTCGTCATCATACACGGATTATGTTTTTTAAACAAGCATCTAAGATACATTGGAGGTGATTTTTTAATGTAAAACCATTAAGATCTATATAATCATCAAAGATAACTTTTCTTTGAAAGCCATGTACAATATATTATGTAAGAATCATTTGAGATGTATTTAAAAACTACCTTTATATTTTTTTTACATAAAACCATTTGATATGTACAAAGTCATTGCTCCTTTAAAAAAATCCATTTGAATCGTACTGATGGTAGAAACTTTTCCTAACCGCTAGCTTGTAACGAATAACACACTGCATATTAATTTGTCCTATTTTATCTTTTAGTTAAGTTGAATCTTGTACTAAGAGACCGTTTGGTTTGTGGCCGAAGCTCACTTGACCACGATATTGGTTGTTGACCGCATCGCTCGAGTGTATTTGGATGGAAGACAGCAATTTGTGCCTCCGCACACCTGTGCCTGCATCAGTTCATTTTCCTTCCAACACATGGGCGAAATTAAGGCGGGCGAGTCTCTCGTCGGAAAATTGGTCAGCCCTGGATTTGGCGTGGCTGGCGTGGGCGTAAACCAAACAGCCCGTAAACAGCCCATAAGTATCATACCGATCCTCATCTCTTTCAAATTTTATAATTTTTTTGCAAACTTTTTTACACATAATGAAAATATGTATAATCTACAACATTGTGACATCTTCATTGATGAAGTATCGATAAGATATTACAATGATGTAGATTTTATTTTCACTACATTTACCTAGAGATAGGGACGGACATGATATATATATCCATACGTAAAATTCATTGCAAAACTAAAAAGATTAAAAAAGACAAAAATGTTTAGTAATATATATTCAATGGATTTTAAAAAATGTCCACAACGACTAATTAATTACAAATAGGTTTTATCAAAATTGCGTGCAATGCCATTTTCATCTATTTGTACTTACCCTTTATATGGTACAGTACTGGTCAATAGTACAAGTATTGCATGAAAATTAGCATTGCGTCTCTGTGTGACAAGGCACGTCGGGTAGATTTGGGTGCAGTAAATATTTTTGCCATAAAAAAGGCAGTTTTGTCAATATTTGAGCCATATGTATATGATCGTCGGTTCCTAAGATGACATGATAGTAAATATTTGTACCGTCGGGGCGATGATGCAAGATTTTTACCATCAAGGAAGAAACATCGGGTTTAGAAGTTAGAACTGAGTGTGCAAATACTTAGAGCATGTTTGGTTTCCTTTGCTTATCCATAAGTAACTTAAAAATAAGCAAATAAGTTGCTTATAACCCAAACACTCTTGCTTATAGAGTTGCTTATAAGTTGCTTATGCATAAGCAAATAAGCAAGTTTTGAGTTGCTTATGGTTGCTTATGGGGCACTTTACTCCTCCTACCCTCATTCTCTCTCCTCTCTCCCCTTTCTCTCTCATCTTTCCCGGAACTACTCTGGCGCCGCTTCCGCCCGCCGCCGCCGCTGCGCCGGCCGCCGGCCGCCTCCGCACCGCCCGCTGCCGCTCCTGCCCGCCGCCCGCCGCCGCTCCCGCTCCCGCTCGCGCCCGCCGCCACCGCTCCCGCCCGCCGCTCGCGCCGCCGCCCGCCGCCGCTCGCGCCCCGCGGCCGCCGCCTCTGTACTAGGAGCTGGTAATGGTTGGGGGTAGTGGGAAATGGGATGGCAGGGGCAAATATGTCATATGCAATCAGATAAGCAACCCAAACCAAACACCTAGACTTATAAATAAGCAACTACAATTAAGCAAATAAGCAACTTATAAATAAGCATCCATAACCAAACAGCGCCCTTATAAATCGCCACTAAAAGTGCTTTCTATGCTAGTAATTAGAGTCATGACGCAATCTTAAGGCAGAAGAAAATTAAAGAAAAGCACAGGAGAAGCTTTATGCATATGGTCCGTGCTCTTTGCGTGATGGTGATAACGTTCCAGGTCCCTTTTATTCCTTGCTTATGAGGTGATCCATGTCCCAGCAACTTAACTTTGGATTGATGCTATACTTTTGCATTATGCCCATATATGCATATCGGTCATCGACATGTGCACAGACTACCACTAAATAGTAAATACCACCATCGTCCGCATGGTCCGATCAGGAATGGCCCAATTAGGGGAGAAGAGTGGCAGGTCCATATCCTTGTCTTGGGCACCATTCATTCTTTGGCACCGGCTGTCTAGCTCAAATCCGGCTGTTCCTCATCTGACTGTCTATATTTTTTTTTAGAAAATGGAATTTTATTCCAGTCTTTGCAAGAGTTTTGAGCTTAACATTCATTGTTACAGTTCATGCCTCCATCGTATAAAAGACAAGCTCTCAAAGAGCCAGATCCAACGAAAATATGATTAATCATCGCTAAGCCTCCTAAAGCATGACCACCCGTGTTTTGAGAAGATCTTTATGGCCATGGTTCTTTATGGCCATGGTCTCCAATGTTCAGCAAGCCCCATTTCAAAAGTGGTCTCTTGCTCTCCTTTAATCTTGCGGAATGCTCCAAGAACGTGCCCAATGAGTCACTCTTAAGATAACCTGCAGATAAGAGTACAATCTGCCTGTCTTACATTGGCAGTGATGCAGGCAATATCAAGACGAGATCTGTATTAGAGAGAGGCTTGGGTATGCACAGCTTTATCACCCATGCTCTTTGCGTGAAGGCGGTAGTCTTGGTCCCATATTAGTTCTTTGCTTTGGTTCTTTGTACACAAGAGGGGGAGCATACATATGCCCCACAGCCAACTGTAATTAGCTTTGGATTTGATACTTGCTCGTGTCCAATACGAAGGCAGAGCTATATATATACGTATATGCATGCAGCTGTTGTTAGCGACATATTGGCCAAACATCAGAACTGTGCACAATCCACTAAATAGTTCATAAAATGAGCCTTTCAAGTGCGGTGAACTGGTGGGAAGAGTGGCAGCTGCGCATCCTTGTGTTAGGCAGCCTCGTCATTCAGTTGTACCTCGCAATATTTGCCCCGATTCGTAAGAGCCCCAGCCTCAGTCACTTGTGTAGACCTCTTATCTGGCTGTCGTATCTCGGTGGCGATGCTCTTGCAATATACGCCCTAGCCACACTCTTCAACCGCCAGAAAAAGCTACAATGTCATCCCTCTTATGTGGTCGCTGGTAGTCACGATCTAGAGGTGCTATGGGCTCCCATCTTACTGATACATTTGGGTGGACGGATGACCATATCAGCCTACAACATCGAAGACAATGAGCTCTGGCTACGACACATTGGGGTCGCAGTCTCTCAGGTATGTGTACCTCTGTTTTTCTCTCATATGCTATCTACCAGATCTACTCGCTCTGTTCCAAATTGTAATTCATTTAGACTTTATATATAACTTTTGCGATGCATCTAGACTATATATCTAGATGCATAGTAAAGACAATGTATCTAGAAAGGTAGAACAACCTACAATTTGGAACCGCGGAAGTACTGATCTACCCACCCACACACACATACATATTGAAGGTAGCATTTCTTCTGTCCCTCGCTCTTCGTGGACCTGCTAGGCTTTGTGAGCTGATAACGTGGATCGGGTTGAGCTGAGGTTGTCCGAGACCATTACTGTTTGAAGCTATTTTTCATTTCATTTATTGGAAGTGGGCCAGTGCCGGGGATTGTGGGCTGATTTTGCGAATCGGGTTGAGCTGAAGTTGTCTCTACCCATTACTATTTATTTCTACTTTTATTTAAGAAAAAACACAAGCTTTGAGCTAGCACATTATAATTTGTTCTACGTTTACATATAGTTTGTTGTTGGGGAAGAGTAAAGTTACTTGCGATTGTTTCTCTGCTACTGATTCGAGATGCTTTTTTCCTTGGAATTTTAATATTGTATGTATAGATTTTGAACCCATTTTTGGGTACTGGGTCAAAGTATAGTTCCAAATCTGAAAATCAAATTATAGTAAGTCTGCTGAAAACATTTTACTCATGTTCCGATCCAACAGATCATTGATAAGATTTTGATACTAGTCTTTTTATCTTTGTTGTAGCGCACACGCATATTTATTACTAATAATAAAGAAATTGTCTTAGCCAGTTACTATTTTATGTCTGTCTTTTATTGAAATTGGCATGCGGAGCTTTGTGGGTATATTTCCAGAATCATGCTAAACTGATGTTGTCTCGGCCCATTACTATTCAATATTTTAATTTATTTTAAAAAACCCCAAACTTTATGCTAGAAAAATGTAAACTTACTCTACTTGTTATGCGTTTACTTATAGTTTGTTAGGAAAAACGGTTAAGTTATTGCAAAGTTTGCTTCACTGCTGAATTCAAGTTACTTTTCCTAGAGTTCTAATATTATTGTATGTCTAGATTTTTCAACCAATTTTTGGGTACTCATTCAAAATGTAGCTCCACTGCCCAAAATCAAATGATAATAAGACTGCCAAAAGAATTTCACTCATGTTTCCACATATTGTTGTTGGTACAGACAAACTTTCCATAGCGCCGCACATACAATTCTCTCTAAATTTTAATACCAGCTCATTTTATCCCCTTTAATACCTAGGAATATTTGCTAGTTTAAATCTATTTCTTTTTCGTAATACTAATAACAAAGTTGCGTTTATGTTGTCCGTCTCTCCTTAGGCCACGCACCATGGGCTAGGCTCGACTCCATGACCGAATTGTTATTAATATCTAGAGGCCAATCCACTTGCATTTGCAAATTTTGCCTAAAAAGAAAAAAAAGAGAGAAAAAGGGAAGAATATTACCCTTGGCCGGTGCCCCCGGTGTGTGATGATAAGAATGCCGAGCGAGTTAGGGGTTCGGGGATTTGGGTTTTCGATGGTTGTTGCTTCCCCCAAACCTAAAATCCCCAATGGAAGGGAAGCTTGCACAAGCCGATGATTAGTGGGCAGGTGGTGAGGCGGGCGAACACCGGATGCCATCGATGGTGGCATCACGGTAGTAAAGTTTATATGTGGAGGGCGGGGATGTGGCAGTGATGGGTGGGAAATAAGCAGCACACAGCTCCATGCGGAGTTAGTGGGAGGGGAGGTGTGGTTGGCAATTGTTAGCAGCAGGCGAGAGGGGACATACTGGGGGCAGCAAGAGAAGAAAGTTGACCGTGATCCATGCTATCCAATCCTACCAAGCATGTCAGCAGGCGCACCCTCACGTGTAAGGATTTAGGTAGTTCTGCCTGCAAGCAGCCCCTCTGTGGGTTGATTTCACGAGGGCTAAGCTGAGAGGCCACTACCTTGTTTGAAAATGACTCGTATGTAAGGATCCAACAGTTAAGATTAATTGTATATTATTAAAACCTTAAGCTATAGAATATTTAGTATACATGAGTAGTATGGGTAATATAGGGGTATGATTGGAAATATGTAAAATGGCATTGTTGGGAGATAGACGGGCGCCGCGGCGTGCGGGCGGTGGCGGTGGCCGAGCAGGAAAATGCTGTGCGGAAAAAAAATCCCAAATAACATATGTTGTGCAATTACAATTTTACCCATATCAAAAAATAGCCTATACTCTATACTACCACCTAGTTGTATTGTGCACTGTAAAAGAGCTCGTACGTTTGATGTTTCTTTTATTGAAACAACATGTGTTGGCTTTGTGGGACAATTTCAAAAATAGGGCAAAGCTAAGGTTGTCTTCGCCTATTACTGTTTGATATTTTTTTCTTATGTATAAGAAAACCCAAACTCTGTGCTACCAAATGTAGACATAGACATTGACTTGTATTATGTATTATGATAGGTTACCATTGTAGCCCCAAACTTTGCATATTTGACATTACATTAGGCACCGATGCTAATATTTTTGGCCACTTTATTTCTCAGGTCTCGGTAACTGTCTATGTGTTTACCACGTCGTGGTCGCCCTCAGCTGACAAGAGGTTATTAGCTGCAGCCATTCTGCTGTTTGTCCTTGGGGTTTTCAGATGCTTTGAGAAGCCCTTTGCTCTCAGGAGGGCTAGCTTTAGTAACTTAGTCACCTCTTTCCATCCGGCCCCGTGGACTGAGACTACCAACAGAGAAGTAGTGCTTGAAAAGTACATACAAGAAGCAGCGGACTTTGTCCAACGCAACCAAGGGCCTCCAACATTGGACATGGCTGAAAAGCAGGATCACTTGCAGCGGCTCTCTTGGCATGACATGCTATTTGTGGACTTTGCATATGCCTATGATGACCGTTTTGAGAAGCTGAAATCCTTTTGGCTCCTGGATGCCGAAACAGGGTTTGAAGCGCTACGTCGAGGGCTCTCCAACACATTCAATATTATTTACACAAAGCTCTGGCAACTCCGTGATGAAAACAGAGATGTAGATTTTTTGGGTGGCATGTTTTCGATCCTTTTGTTTACTATTACAACGACATTTCCAATCGCTTCCATAATCCTCTTCCACGTCAGCAAAAAAGAAGGTTACAGGGGAAGCGATATCAAGGTTACATATTTGTTATTGTACATCACATATTTTTCGGAGATTATCTCAGCACCTGCAAGATTACATATGGACTGGAGAACCCGTCTTCCTAAATGGCGTGCAAGATTACTTTGTCCCCGCCGGCCAGTCATGGTTGCCCAACATAGCCTTATAGGAGGAGGATTGTTGGCTCGTGACAATAAGTACTCAATTTTATTGAGCATTGGAAAATGTTTCAAATGCCAAGATTTTCTTCGCCAGCATATTGGCCGGGGGTACTCACCCAAGGGAGAGGGCATTACAAGCATGGTTCGTGATCATGTTAAAGATGGATGGATATTTTATATAAGAGATGTTGAGAGTTATTGGGAGTTCAATGATTCCAGGGGCCACTTGTCTCTTGAGCACAATGTATGTGAAGAGAACCTTGGATGGAGTATAGAGAAGCCATTTGATGAGAGCATCATTATCTGGCATGTGGCCACAGATTTTTGCATCCATCGTAAGCCCAATGGCCCAGCTGTTGATTCTAAATCTGCTAGAATTATTTCCAATTACATGATGTATCTGTTGTCTGCTAAACCTGAGATGTTGTTGCCTGGAAGTAGAATCACTCTGTTCAACACCGCCAGCAAGGAAATCAGCGACATCCTCCAAGGTGACGATGGTGTATCACCCTTAGACAAGAAACAACTCACGGAAAATATAATAAATAAGGCAGAGAAATCTGAAGTGGGTTTTCTTCATGAAGCTTGGCTGCTTGCTGAAGCTCTGATGCAATTAGGTGATGATGCCAAGATGTGGGAAGTAATCAGAGGTGTATGGGTCGAGATGCTCTGCTTTTCTGCAGGTAGATGCAGGGGTTACCTGCACGCCAAGAGTCTTTGTATCGGGGGCGAGTACCTCACCTTTGTGTCGCTCCTGATGTCACAGGCGGGACTGGAGATTTTTCCAGACAAGCAGCAGAGGATGAAGCTTCGCCTTCCCAAAGAGCAGAGGGTGTCCATCGCAAAGCAAATGATAGAAGAAGCTAACCAACCTGCTGCCATGGTTCTTGTGTTTGGAGAAGAAAACGCTGCCACTCAGCCATCGGCTTCCCAAGATGTTGTTGTCGCTGAAGTATAAGGGAATTATCCGTTTTTCTCATCAACTAGTATCGAGGTCTCGAGTTACAATTGTCGATGCCTTTGAACAGCTCCACCCTGCTCACTTTCTATGGAACATTGTTGCTTTCTTTCGTCTTGTTGTAATATCCAATAAAAGTTTATGTAATGTCTATGCCGGCTGACCTTGGCATACATGCATGTAACATGTCTTGTAATCTTGTTTCAAATTTCAATAATTCACTACTAGTATAAGAAACACTCATATTAGAAATCTCATGTCTCACTAATTCGTCTGGCAATCTCATGTCTCATGGTTCAAATTAAGAAACTCATAAGACAACTTAGAAGGTTAGAATCATGGGAGATAGCTCTGATCCCCTGGTTCCAATTAAGATGAGTAAGAGATACTAGTATCTCTTATATGGTTCCAATTAAGAACCTTGTAACAAAATTATGATATAGTATGAAGTAGTTAAGTACGGTCTGACTCTAAGTCTCTAATACTAGGAACTAAAATGATGATACACCAAGTAGTTCAACCGTCTAAGTGGGCTGGCTGGGCTGACAAATCTTCTGTTCTTTATGATTCAGTCCGTCAGCACGCGAGCTCTCCGGCCCGGTTGGCCGGCACCCGGCATGCTCGATCTGATCGAACTCATGCAGAAACAGGCTCGATCTCCCAACCTCTTTGGTGGGTCGATCTCAACACCAAAAAGCCTATCAAGTCAGAAGGCACGGGGTTTCTTCATCTAAATCATCACCGCTGGCGGCGGCTATAGGATCGTCTCCTTCACGGCCGGCCGGTCTAGTGATTGGATGTGCGCCATGCAGCAGCCGGCGACGGACGCGGAGCTCGTGGACGCCCTCGCCCGGAGGCGCCTCGGCCTACCGCCGCAGCCGTCGCAGCCCTTCACCGTCCACGACGTCGTCGTCATCTTCAACTCCGATCCCTCCGACCTCTACGGTAGTACGACCGAAACCTCTCTCTCTCTAAACTTGCATCAAATGGTTGCTGTATTCGTATCATGTCTGCCGCCGCGCACAGACAAGTACGGCGGGGGCGGGGCGACCTCGTCCGGCGGCGTCTACTTCTTCAGAAACCAATTCACCTGCGACGACGGCTGGAAGGTGGCCGCCGGGACTCAGCCGGTCTTGGACGGCGTCGGCGCCATCGTCGGGACGAAGGACACGCTGGTGTTCCACGAGGGGCGGTGGCTCCCGAGGACGCGCTGGGCCATGGACGAGTTCCAAGCCGAGTACCAGATGGGTTTCGACTACTCGGACTACTGGCTGCGCCTGTACCGCCTCCGCCGGCTTGAGGGATGACACGGAAGCGCTGCGGTCGCTCGGTAATTTATCCAGCAATTGTAGTTTATGATGAATCTAAGATTGTCAGCACCAACAAAAGTGTTTGCTTTTCAAATAAATTGATTCTAAAGCGATGAACAGTGGAGGATGAATAATGGATGATGATGGATACCATTGCACACTAATTTCACAAGTGCACTGAATGAGTTATATCACTTAGAACACTTGAACATACAATAGCTACTTACTACCTTATTCCAGCCAAAATCACACTAATATAGTTACTTACTTCCTTATTCCACAAACACAACCCGGGCACTATGACATATATCAATCCACGGGCAGCATCCTGTTAGCTTAACAATGTTTTTGTGGATCACTTGTGATTGGATAATGGCTTCATTGGCAAACTGATCATTTTGTGCCACATTTCCATCAATCGGCCTCTTTACTGCAACTAACTGATTGTCAAGAAAAGCCCTTGTAAACTTCAGCAAAGGCATCACGTCCAATGAAATTACTTCGTTTCAAGATTGGGTTAAGCTCCTCCTTTTTGTAAATCTTTATATTTTTTGCCCTTTCTAGTGTAGGGCCTCCATTTTTTTCTGAAAAATTCTGACATCTTCCTTTTCTCATTGCGAATAAGCATTAAGAACACCAGAAGTGCTATTCTAATGCCAAGTTGCATTATTAGTACCAAGGATGATCTCTAGATTAAAAGAATACGTGAAGATCACGATTTACAAATAACAATCACCCCTTCATGTGGGCGATGGTGGTGGGAAGTCCACTTGGACGTACAGATCAGCTTCAGCCTATGGGTGACCCACAGCTGCTAGGGATGGGGATGTACATGGTATATCCCTAAAGAATTTTCATTGCCAAATTCAGTTTATCTTTACCTATTATTAAAGCAAGTAACGTTTCTGCCTGGATTTTTCGTCCGTCGGGCTATTTTTCAAAAAAACCCCTGACATTTCATGATATCAACCCGCAGTCCCGGGGTCGGATGCGCCCGACCCCTTGAGGATGGAACTCCGCCTCGCCCGACCCTTGGTCCCGGGGTCGGATGCGCCCGACCCTTGAGGGTGGAACTCCGCCTCGCCCGACCCCGAGTGAAGCTCCGCCTCGCCCGACCCTGAGTCCTGAGGTCGGGAGTGTCCGACCCCTGAGCGGAACGTTGGAGTAGTCCGAGGCTATTTTTCAAAAAAAACCCTTGATATTTCGTGATATCAACCCACAATCCAATTTTGAGTATACGCCCGACCCTTGGTCCCGGGGTCGAATGCGCCTGACCCCTTGAGGGTGGAACTCCGCCTCGCCCGACCCTTAGTCCCGGGGTCGGATGCGCCCGACCCCTTGAGGGTGGAACTCCGCCTCTCCCGACCCTTTTTCCCGGGGTCGGATGCGCCCGACCCCTTGGTCCCGGGTCCGGATGCGCCCGACCCCGAGTGAAGCTCTGCCTCGCCCGACCCTGAGTCCTGGGGTCGGGAGTGTCCGACCCCTGAGCGGAACGTTGGAGTAGTCCGAGGCAAAGTCGAATCCGACGCGTAGTCGAACTCGAACTGGTTGACTTTGAATGTCTCCTCCTCCTCCACTTCCAGGAGGAGGCTCCTGCCCGTCGAGAATGGCCACAGCCACGACGGCGCGGCCATCACCTCCAGGAGGTCCTCATGTCCACCGACGTCGACGCCATCATCCTCCGATTCTTACGCCACTTCAGGGACCCGCACGACGCCAGCCATGTCGACCAGGTAATGGCCACCGCATCCTCGAGGCGGCAGCGAAGCGGGTAGCGATTGGAGTGGAGGCCAGACTGCCAGGAGAGCTCGCTTCCGAATTGGATCGGAATCGAAGCTGACTCGGGGCCAGACTGCCAAGAGAGTTCGCTGCCGAACTGGATCGGAATCGAGGCCGACTCGGATAGAAATCGAGGTTGCGTTCTTGCCTGTATAAATAGCTGCGGGGTTGTGGCCAGGAGCCCAGGACCTCCTTGCCATCGAGAAACTGCTCAGCAACACGCGTATAGATCACCTCCATCAACGTCAACACGTGAGCAAGTAATGACCCGTAGCAACGCACGGGCATTTCTGCTAGTAATTAAAAAATATGCAAGGCAAATTCTTCTCGATTTCGTACGAGAGTCGGTATAGAGCCCGATCCCCAACTCGTGCAGAAAACAAAGTCGGTCCAAAACTTGATTAGCTGCTCCATCGAACACGAGATCGATCCCAAGTAAGAAGCCACGTACGGTGTTTCTTCACCAAATCATCATCGTCGCCGGCGGCGGCTAACTAGGATCGTCTGCCTCACGGCCGGCCGATCTTGTCGATCGCCGGCGGCTAGCAGCATCCGGTGACGGACGCGGAGCTCGTGAAGGCCCTCGCCCGGAGGTGCCAGGGCCTACCCCCACCGCCGTCGCAGTCCTTCACCGTCCACGACGACGTCCGCATCTTCCACTTCCACTTGCATGAAACAAATATCATCCCTGCAAGTTGATCAACTCTGCTAGATGATCAATTCTTCGTTGCCAGACAAGTACGGGGGACGGCGCGGACGCGTCCGGCTGCGTCTACTTCTTTAGCAACCAGTTCACGTACCAGGACGGCTGGAAGGTGGCCGCCGGGACTCAGCCGGTCTTTTAAGGCGGCGGCGACGACGTCAGCTCTAAGGACACGCTGGTATTCCACGAAGGGCGGTGGCTCCCGAAGACGCGCTGGGCCATGGACGAGTACGACGCCAAGAAGGTCTTCAACTACTGGACTACTGGCTGGGCCTCTACCGCCTACGCCGGATTGACGGATGATCTTTTATCACTGCCCTTTTATCCCAAGAGACATGGATGATCTAAGTGTCATTTGAATAAATTAGAGATGAACTTAACATTGTATATACTTCATTCACTACTACAGAAAACAACATCACCACCAGCTTCAAAACCTCCTTCACCGCCGGTTTGGGACCCGTCATATCCAATTCGGCGGTGATGGAGCACCCATCACCGCCGATTCTGAAACTGGCGGTGATGCCCATTCAATAAAAAATCCACGCCGGCTCCGCATCCCGCCGGCCCTGCCCTTCCGGAGCAACCGAAGCCCCGATGCGCCACCACCACCCCGTCGGCACCACACACACCGAGAGAGAAGTTGTCCGCAGCCTTATCTAGGTGGCATCTGTGCTGGCGGGCACCTGCCAGTATAGATGCACTCCATCGGTGCTGGCAGGCGCTTAGATCACATTTGTGCTGGCAGCACGCTAATTTTCTTATGCCAGTGCAAATCATTTCTGACATGGTGTAATGAAACTAATTTTATATTGTAGATATTGGTGTATTTTTTCTATAAACTTATTAGACAAAAACTTAACAGATTTCATTTAAATGAAGGGGGGTAAGTGTACGTATTAGAGGCACGGCACAAGGTTGGGGCCGGGCGGAGTATTTTTTTTTTAAAAAAAAGCACACGAGAAGCCTCCTTACGAGATGGTGACAATATTCCGGGTCCTACCTATTGTTCCTAGCTTTGCTTACGTACGGGGTTTCCTTGTCCCAGCCAACATAACTTTGTGCCCAGGCGGGTGCAAAGCTATACATGTGCATACCTACATGGTTTACATCTGTTGTTAGACAATAATATATATCAGGCATATTATTGGAGATCAGACCTGTGCACTAACCACTAAATACCATCGCCGTGCGTGCTGGGAGAGGGATAAATAACGGTTGGGGGAATTCAGAAAATAGTACCGGTATGCCTTGGTGTTCAGAAATAGCACTAGTTCTACGTGTCTTCACAGAATAGCATCACATGTTAAGCGATAGTTCATGAAACAGCACTACTACTTATTTCCTCTTTTATTTCAATGTATCTGTTCTTTTCCACCGAAACTAAAAGGCCAACTTGCCCTTCCTCTTTCTCAACTCGTTACGCAAACTCATTTTACTCCAAGCCTAACCACACCCCAGATGGCATGGCCGCTGGTGGTTGCTAACAACTCTAACCCCTAAAACGGGATCGGAAAGAAGCAGCGACGTGCATGGATAGAGTAGGATGGGCAATGATTGCATGGGCAGCTAGCGGAAGTGTGCTGACAGCACAGGAGCCGATGGGCAGAATGACGCCGGTAGCGCACGCGGTGGTGAGATTGATGACGGCGGGATGGTCATCAACATTGCACTGGATGGTGATTGGTGGAAGATACACCGCATCTGTAGGGTGAGTTCGCATCCCGATCTTGATCTGAGTCTGTAGTTTTGGTCTCAATTGGTGTGTAGGAAAGACGATAAGTTTACTTTGCATGCTTAGATTTCAACCTATATACAACTATTCTTGATGATGGGAGTAGAGTTGAGTTGGAGGATAAAGAACATGTGTTGTTTGTAAATATTGGCGGTGGAAAGTTAATCCAACATTTAATTGATGATCTTTGCAAGGAGGTAGAAAAGGGAGGCCAGCAGACTTGAAATGCAGCAGGGGCAATTTGGTCTATTTGCAAGTGAAAAAAGGACCCGAACCAAATAAAAGAGTGAGAAAAGTTGATCGAGTGCTATTTGAAGATTTATGTGGCAAAACGAGTGCTGTTCTATGAATTCATAGCTAGGTTTGTAGTGCTATTTCCTGGACAACGTGAAAAATCAGTGCTATTCTCTGAATTTCCCCAATAACGGTCCTCTCCACAAGAGTGCTCCAACATGGCGGGTATAGTGGCAGGCTGCATATATCCTTGTCTTAGGCACCAGTCATTCTTTGCCACCTTTTGTATGGCTGCCTACCTGACATTCTAGCTGTCAAACCTCTTGGTGGCGATGCTCTTGCTATATACGCCCTCGCCACACTCTGCAAGAAGAAGCCACGAGAACTAGCAGTTTTGTAAATGGCTGCCACGACCTCTAAGTGTTATGGGCGCCCATATCCCTGCTTATACATCTGATCTTTGTGGTGGGCAATGCAAGATCTTCGTCCTAGATCTGGCACACAGGAGCTAGTGATGTATAACGACCTGCTACATATATACATGTATATGAAACATATATTACCTCCATTCTTAAATATATGAACTACTACTCCCTCCGTCCTAAATTACTATTCGTTTGGGTTTTCTAGATACGCACATTTTGACATGCACCTAGATATATACTCCCTCCGTATAGGAAAAGGAAGTCATTTTGGACAGCGACACGGTCTCCAAAGCATTACTTTGACTCCTTGTTTTTATAAAAATATTTATCCAAAAGTGATATATGTATATTTTTATGAAAGTATTTTTCAAGACAAATCTATTTATATGGCTTTCACATTTCCAAACTCAACAACCTAAAAGTTATTCATGATTTATATTCCCAATGTTTGACCCAAACCTTGTCCAAAACGACTTTCTTTTCCTATACGGAGGGAGTACTAGATACATCACAAAAGATGTATCTAGAAAAGTCAAAACAAATAGTAATTTAGGACGGAGGGAGTAATTAGTTTGTCCTAAACGTCATATATTTAGGAATGGAGGGAGTAGAACTTTTGTTTCCATGACATGCAGGCAATGGCAAGGCTGCAGCTTCGTATAGGTATCTGTATGTATTATTAGAGGCACGGTATGTAGGAGCTAAGCTTGGGGAATGAAAAAAATCAAAGAATGGTGCCCACATGGAAAGCGTCCGTTTAATTTGCTCTTTGCGTGAGATGGTGATAATAGTATGTATTCCTGGTCCCCGGCGTATTAATTCCTCGCTTGGTAGGGAGGAGGCCGGATCTGTGTCCCAGGCAGCTTATTACCTTTGGATTGATGCATGCCAGCTTGTGGCCTCATTCACATGTGCGCATGCAGCAGATGATGAGCTCTATATAAACCTGCACAACTGCTGGTAGCAAATAACATATTAGTCATACACAATACACCTGTACGCAAACCACTAAATAATGCAATGAGCTTCTCAAGTCTGGAGCAATGGTGGGAAGAGTGGCAGCTGCGCATCCTTGTCTTGGCCAGCCTCGGCACTCAGTTGTACCTTGCATATTTTGCCCCAACTCGAAAATTGTCCCATCTCCCGAGCTTTTATAGATTCCTTGTCTGCCTGGCATACCTCGGAGGTGATGCTCTGGCAATATACGCCCTCGCCGCGCTCTTCAACCGCCAGAAAAAGCGAGAGTGCTATTCCTACTTTTCTGTGGGCGGAAGCAAGGATCTAGAGGTGCTATGGGCCCCTATCTTGCTCATGCACCTCGGTGGACAGATCGGCATATCTGCTTACGACATCGAAGACAACGAGCAGTGGAAGCGACACCTTGCCACTGCAGTTTCTCAGGTATGATCAAGAAAAAAATATCTTGCTGTGTTTCTTTCCATTTACTCCATTTTTGTATCCACAATCGATCTATGCATGGCTACTTATGTTCACTGTCATGGTCTTTTTTTTTAAGTGAACACCGTGAGCACACATTTGTGATACACATGTGTTACGATAACTTATGTCACATTTAGCATCATGCAATAGTAGATCACTAGGGAAGGTGTATGGCGAATCTCAGTGTTCAGTCTCGTAAATTTTCAGGCAATTTTATAGGAAAAATTTCTACATGCCCCTCTCAAGTATTGATGTTCGTCTACTTAACCTTCTTAAGTATAAAACTAGGTAATAAACAACTCAAGTTACTAAAAACTTCACAAGGGGATATTTGGTTCCACGGACTAAAGACTAATTCCTGTCACATCGAATCTTTAGATACTAATTAGGAGGACTAAACATGAACTAATTATAAAACCAATTGCACAGATGTAGGCTAATTCGCGAGACGAATCTATTAAGTCTAATTAGTCCATGATTTGACAATGTGATGCTACAGTAAATATGTGCTAATCATGAATTAATTAGGATTAATAGATTCGTCTTGCGAATTAGCCTCCATCTGTGCTATTGGTTTTGTAATTAGTCTATGTTTAATACTCCTAATTAGTATCTAAACATTTGATGTGACAAGGACTAAACTTTAATCCGTGGAACCAATCACCCCCTAAACAACCCTGAACTGCCTGATGGTTTCGGAATATGATTTAGTTGAGTTGGCATGCTGGCATGTACAAACTTGCCCATTTGGCATGCCATCACTCTAAACTGGCGCTTTTTCAGCTCTGTCTCTCTCTCTCTCCATCAATAATAATCACTGCATTGAGGTAGACATAGCAATATATAGGATCGGATGTTGTGCACATGCACTGCACACTCATGGTACGCATAATTCATCAACTAGGCCAACCAACTGGAATGATTGATACCCTTTGCTAAGCAAATTCCCACCATCCCAAAAGTCTGTTGCAACTAGTGTTCTTTTGAATTGAAACTGGGTTAGTTGTAACAGGGTCCTGGATAGCTGCGACTATGGCGCTCGTAAGAAATCGGTGCTAGTAACCTAAGAGGGGGAGGGGATGAATTAGGCAGACTTAAAATCTTTTGCATATGACTTCCACTACTTGCATCAAAACATAAGCTAGATCATGCTATCTAGATATGCATCTATGGTTGATCTAGTGAAACTTCCCACCCACAAAGAGTTTTGCAACCTAGAGCCACCAATTCTATCAAGATACTACTCTAAAAGTAAAAAGTAAAGGCACTCAAGTTGCAAGTAAGAAATATGGAAACGTAAATAAGTGGGTTACGAGGATGCAAACTCAGCATGATAATTTATTCTGTGGTATCATCGGTAGGCAAATGCCACTCCTAGTCCACGTTGGAGCTCCACCAAGGATATGCTCCCTGTCATCAAGTCTCTCCTGGTTAAGGTTTTTGGCTCGCCACAAAGGCTCTCGCCAAGCTAGATGAGAATCTTGCTACAAAGGCAAGGCTCACCACTCCCTCTCTTCTGGTCACCTTGACGCCGCCTTCACTATGGAGCTTCTACACGAAAGAAGGGGTCTCCGCACACGATCATCGCCGCTGCTGCACACCAAACCGGAGGTTGAACACTTGTCGGCAAGCCACCAAGGCCCCAAGGTGCTGGCGCACCAAGCTTATAATGGTGGTTCACTACTTGAACCAATTACATGGTTGCAACACCTTGCACTCACTCACTTCCAGACCTATCCTTGCACTAATCACTCTCTAAGCTTATTCTGAGCCTTGCATTATCATTTATGCACTTTTGGTGGCATGGATGTGTTTTTGATGAGTCTTGGTCTTGAATGGATTTGTGCACACACCAGCAACTCCAAATGGGTGAGTAGAGGGGGTATAAATAGCCCAAGAACCTTGAAGAGCTGTTGCTCCAATAGCTAGTAAAAATTGTAAGCATCGGATGATCCTATGGTCACTTGGGTAGGCATTAGATCATCCGGTGCCCTTGTTGACGCATATAGCCGTTGGACCCCCTGCCTAAAATTTATCTAATGCTTCATCCGATGCACCGTCGGAATATCCGATGCCCTTCCTTCTCTTTCATCTGTGACACAAAATTCATCCGGTGCTTGCCCCGACGCTTACTCCGATGGCCATCAGAACATCCGGTGCTGAAGACTATTTTGTCGAAACTCCCTGAATGATTTCAAAGTAAATATGCTTAGTCTGATACCTCATCTTCTAGCCATCGGATCATCCAGTGCTTGCTGCAACTCAAGTTGATTTCTCACATTGTACTAATTGCTCCGATGGTTGCTCTGATACTCCGGTGGACCATCGGATCATTCGGTGCTTCATATTTTTATGAGTTGAATACCGCCATTTGCACACCATGAATACCGTCTCTTGGATGTTCTAGAATTATTCTATCTCTGAATTTTCAGTCCTTTTGACACTTGAATACTATAGAATAATCATAGATATCATGGCTCGGACACTTGAATATATACCATGATTTGGATAACATGAATACCATCATTTATGGATCTTGCCATAATTTGCACTACTGGAGAAAACGCCTCTACTACAGGTTGGTAACCCCCCTCTGGTACGGGTTGTCCAATCGGTACTGGCAATTCTGTACTAGAGGGGTCCCTTTAGTACTGGTTGAAATAACCGGTACTAAAGGGTATTAAAAAATTAAAAAAAATAATCCCCGCCCGCAACCCC
>NC_028455.1:5334158-5356051 GCF_000263155.2 Setaria italica | reverse complement strand
AAGAGGAGACGGGACGTTAGAGAGAAAGTTTGCGGGTGTGAGGAGGAAGAGGACTGTGCGGGTTTAAGGAGGGGCAGGGGTGAGGATAAGGCCGACGCACGGTACGGGAGGACTGTTTTGAGTCCCGGGTGGGACCCCCCACCTAGTACTAATTTGCCTTACCCGATACTAAAGGGCTTCCAAGGTATAGACCTGATACTAATGCTAATATTAGTACCAGCTCCAAATGTGACCGGTACTAAGCCTCGGGACAAGAGGTCATTTTTCTAGTAGCATTGGTTTGCATTATTGGGACCTATAAAAGCTACAAAGTACATATTTGACAATTCATTAGTCCCAATAACTATGTTATCACTCAACCACCGAAATCATAAACTATGGCATAATGTGTCATGTTTCTTATACAACTTGTAGTAACTAACTAACTACCCCTCGCCAAAAAAAAAAACTAACTAACTACCACTACGTGAAAACCCCCTATTTAGTAACGGGCTAAGATAATCATTGGTAACCCGCATTGCGCCCGTTAGCAGAGACGGGTTACTAATGACTTGTGGTAACGAACAAATAATCATCTTAAGTAACCAGCTCGAATGTGCTAGTACACTGGTGGGCAACATTATCAGTAATGGACGTAGAATCTTAAGTAATCCTGTGTTACCTAAATCGTGTTTTCACGTACTGTACATATTGCGACTAGTTGTAAGTTGTAACTGCGTAGTAATTAACCATCGTTTCAACAAGGGGCGTGAACAATCTTGATACGCTCCAAGAGTCTAACTTCAACCATCCCAGTATCCCACCTTCATTGCTAAGTCATGTGTTGTTGCTATGGCTAAATCTGCATCAGTAATTTCTGTTCACTTTTCCAGGTCACCGTAACTATCTACGTCTTTTGCCACTCATGGTCTCCCTTGGCTGATAAGAGGTTGTTAGTTGCTGCAATACTGCTTTTTATCGTTGGGGTTTTCAGATGCTTAGAGAAGCCCTTGGCTCTCAGAAGATCTAGCTTCAATACAATAGTCACCTCTTTCCATCCAGCCCCGAGGACAGTGAGTACCAACAGAGAAGTAGAGCTTGAACAGTACATACAAGAAGCAAAGGGTTACGTGGACTGCAACCAAGATCATCCAACATTGGATAAGGATGGAGAAAGGACTCACTCAAATCAGCTCAATATACCTGACAAGCTATTCGTAGACTTTGCATATATCTACACTGAGCGTCTTGCTAAGTTGAAAGCCTTCTGGCTCCTGGATGATGAAAACTTTTTTAAAGCGCTACGCATCGGGATCTCCAGAACTTTCAATCTTATTTTTACGAAGCTCTGGCAATTTGGTGACGAGAATAGAGATCCACCTTACTTTGATAACCGTCTTTCGTACTTTTTGTGGCTCACTACTCTAACATTGCCCATCATTTCCATCACCCTCTTCCACATTAGCCATAAACAAGCTTATAGGGGAACTGACATCAAGATTACATTTTTACTATTGTACATCACATATTGTTTGGAGATCATATCCATGGGCACATTATGTTTTTATAACTGGCGGGTGTTGCCTGGCAAGGTTGGCCAGAGTAGCATTATAGTTCCTGAGGGTAAAAGAAGGCACATCACCAACTGCTTATCATCCAAAGGTTTGCTTGGTCAATTTGGCGTTGAGAATACGTACTCATCTAAGGAGATTACATTCTTAGTCTGCAATTATGTTAAAGATGGATGGAGGAATTATATAAGGGATGTTGACAGCTATTGGAAGTTCACAGATACCAGGGGCCACAAGACACTCGACTCACTCGAGCGCAATGGCTGCGTCGTCGGAGGAAACCTTCGGGAGAGTATAGAGAAGCCCTTAGACGAGAGCATCATTCTTTGGCACATTGCCACAGATTTTTGCTTCTATCATAAGGGCACACCACCTGATTCTGAATGTGCAAGGCTCTGTAGACAAATTTCCAACTACATGATGCATCTTTTACATGATAATCCTGAGATGTTGATGCCTGGGAGCAGAAGAGATTTGTTCACAGATGCCTCCGAAGAACTCAAGGCTATCCTCCAAGCTGATAACGTATTGCTGCTGGTGGAAAACAGACTTACACAGGTGTTCATTGATAAAGTGCAGTCTAAAAGTGGTCTTTTTAACGAAGCCTGGGTGATTGCTCAAGACCTGATGAAAATTTCTGATGATGGCAAGAAGATGTGGGAGGCAATCAGAGGTGTATGGATCGAGATGCTCTGCTTTTCTGCTGGTAGATGCAGGGGTTACCTACATGCCAAGAACCTTGGCCACGGGGGCGAGTACCTCACCTTTGTCTCGCTCGTGATGTCACACGGGGGATTGGAGACTTTCGCCGAGAGGCAGCAGAGGGTGCATCTTCAACTATTACCGGAGGAGAGGAAGAAGAGGGCGGTGCAGCATCAGCTACCAACCGAGGAGAGGGTGATATTGAAAGAAGCTGCAACAAATCAAGAAGCTGGTGCGTCGTCTGAGGTCGAGATTGTTCTCAAAAGCTAGAAAAAACATGCAGTTCCATCATTCCTTGTTATCTTATCTCCATTTTATCTAGCCTCTTTGTGTCATGTTTGTTTGCTGCTACCCTGCTATGCATGCTCTAGACCTATGAATTCCCTTCCCCCCCGCCCCCGCGCGCGTGTGTGTGGTGGGGGGGGACTCCATTCTGTGATTTGGTTGTTTGTAAATTTAATACCTCATTTTTAATATATGAAAATTTTAATTACCATTCGTTTACATTCTCCTTGGGAGGTCTTTATTTCTTTGATCATAGCATCTTCGGCTATTCTGTGGAGTAACTAGATGAGATGTTTTGTCAACAAGCAGTTTTGGTTCACGCAGCACATTTTTGCTGAATTAAACAACCGAGGAATGGTCGACATTTCATTCCAACCACTGGCTTACTAAACCTCGCCTTATCTGTTTTTTGCCCATGCAAAATTCTTGACATGAGAAGAAGGCGCAGCTGCACGCCCAACACGGAAAGCAAGACAGACAGAGTCGGCCGACGGGCCAGATTCGGTTGTGGGCCAACCACCCACCGTCTTCTAAGTGGGCTAGCTGGACTGACCAATCTTCTGTCCTTTCACGAATTGGTCAGCCCTCCAGCCCTCCAGCCCGGTGGGTCGGCAATTCGGCATGGCCGACCCCCCAACTCATCCTGCCCAATTCGGGCCGGCTATAGGATCGTCTCCTTCACGGCCGGCCGGTCTAGTGATCCGACGTGCGCTGTGCAGCAGCGGGCGTACTACCGTAGAGGTCGGAGGGATCGGAGTTGAAGATGGAGACGTCGTCGTGGACGGTGAAGGGCTGCGACGGCGGCGGCGGCAGGCCGAGGCGCCTCCGGGCGAAACCTCTCTCTCTAAACTTGCATCAAATGGTTGCTGTATTCGCATCATGTCTGCCGCCGCGCACAGACAAGTACGGCGAGGGCGGGGCGACCTCGTCGGGCGGCGTCTACTTCTTCAGCAACCAATCCACCTGCCACGACGGCTGGAAGGTGGCCGCCGGGACTCATCCGGTCTTGGACGGCGGCGGCGCCGCCGTCGGGTCGAAGGACACGCTGGTGTTCCACGAGGGGCGGTGGCTCCCGAGGACGCGCTGGGCCATGGACGAGTTCAAAGCCGAGTACCAGATGGGTTTCGACTACTCGGACTACTGGCTGCGCCTGTACCGCCTCCGCCGGCTTGAGGGATGACTTGGAAGCGCTGCGGTCTCTAGGTAATTTCCCCCAGCAATTGTAGTTTATGATGAATCTAAGATTGTCAGCACCAACAAAAGTGTTTGCTTTTGAAATAAATTGATTCTAAAGCCATGAACAGTGGAGGATGAATAATGGATGATGATGGATACCATTGCACACTAATTTCACAAGTGTACTGAATGAGTATAGCCAAAATCACACTAATATAGTTACTTACTTCCTTATTCCACAAACACAACCCGGGCACTATGACATGTATCAATCCACGGGCAGATCACCCGACCTTATTCCACAAACACAATCTCACACTATAACATATATCCATCCATATTGGCAGCTGACTTATCAATGTATTTTACTAAGATCTCTCTTCAACATCTTTAGACTCTCCTCTACGTCTGTCATTTTTGGTATTTTGTCTAGTTCAAGATTTAGACAACTCACTGCAATCTTATACAAACTGTCAAGAAGCTTCAGAACTTCAGGTTTTGCAATTTCCAATTCCTTGTCAAATAGCTCAGTTCCTTTGCAAGCATCGAGAAAATTCCTTACCAAGCTATTGTTGTCAGAATAAGTGGCCTTCTTCCTGCTTATGAGCTCCAAGAGCACAACCCTGAAACTGTAGACATCACTTTTATCAGTTAATAGGCCATCTCGGAGATATACTGGATCCATATAAGTCCTGTCACCGATGACATAATTTGTGTGCTCTTTATCTATCACAATCAACCTTGATATACCAAAGTCAGAGATTTTCGGTGTGAAGCTATCGTTCAAAAGTATATTAGCTGGTTTCACATCACCATGTAAAATTACATTTGTCATTTTTGAATGCATATATATATATATATATATATATATATATATATATATGACTATACTATATAATACACTGGGTTGTATAATACACTGGGTACGGAATAGCCAACCCGAGCTTACCCGCGCATCCCGATTGGACCTCCGGTCCTGATCCCCACTGGGTTTTTTTTTCCCACTTTTTCCCCAAACGTGCGTCTTCCGTCATGGGTGGTCCGTTCAGTTGCCGTAGCAGACGCTGCAGCTCCCCATTCGCTGCCGCCATCTCTCGCCAACCCCCGCCGCCGCCGCCGCCGCTCGTCAACAGCAGCCGCCGCCGCCTCCCATTGTTGTTCCCCCTCCAGGTCCTCGCTGCGTTCTCACCGCCGCTCCCCATCCGCAGCCGTCGTCGCCTCTCCCTATCCGTTGCTGCCGCCACCGTTCCCCATCCGCAACCACCGCCGCCTCTCCCCATCGGAACCGGACGCCTACAATCGCCATCCACAGCCGCCGTCAACCATCAGACGCCGCTGCTCGCCATTCACTATCGCCGCCGCTGCTCGACAAACGCCACCGCCGCCACCTCCCGATCCTACTCGGTGAGCACTCCGTCACCCCATTTTTCTTGAATAATTCTGACATCTTCCTTTTCTCATTGCGAATAAGCATTACGAACACCAGAAGTGCTATTATAAGAAGGCCAACTACTACACCTATATAAAGTACAAATAAAGAAACCTCGTTATCCCATAATCTTTTAGTAGTTCTTAAAGCATTCAAAATGGTTAAATGAACTGATGCAATTATTCAAGTGACGAAGGGTCACCCACATATCGATACAAAATTATCATAAAACTTCTTGACTGGGAGTTATTAGAGGATTGGACTCTGAAATAGAAGGGACACAGGGGTAAATTAAATAATGTGTTAGTACATTTTTTGTAACTTTTATATTTGAAATATCATATCATATTAAAATTATTGGAAATAAGAACCAAAACTAATAAATTCTATACACTAAGCTAGTAAGATGCATATAATTTGACTAATTGCTTGTCTAAATTTTGAAGTTTGAGTACTTTTTAATACGCCTATTAATAGAAACAAATGCAGGGAGTGCACTCATAAGTTGCAACCCCACCACCACTGCAAAGATTTTTACATGAGGTGCTATTATTTCGTTCCCGATGAATTAATAATGATTGTTTTCAACAATAATTTTCCATTCCTTATTGTTCCGATTTCACGTAAAGTTATTCTAGCACCTAGTACATAAATGCCTTACCTACGGATATCTTTGCAGTCAGAGAAAACAAGTCAGTGCACGGCGCTTCTTTTGCATTTCCTCTTGTTCCGGCTGGACAACTACACTCATAATCTCCTGGTGTGTTCTTGCATTTCCCATGGCATGGATACAAGTCTGGCCGTGCGCACTCGTCAGTGTCTGCAGAACAAATTAATTTTTATTCTTCAATCTACAGAGAACAAAAAATGCCTGCCTGTAGTCAAGTTGTTTCACAAGGGATTAAGCTAAGGAAGTTCCTTGGCATCCTCCTTGGATATACGGATTCCCTTCATACCCAACCGAGCAACTGCAGAAGTGCGCATCGGAATTATCTCCGTCTCGTCGGTCGACGCAGACGCTGTTCTTGCTCACGCAGGCGTAGTCCTCGGGCGTCGGTTCGCCGGCCTTGGGACACATACCTAAGCCGATGTTGAAGACTACCACGACGGGGACGACACCGGCCGGCGGCGTTCCTCCGCAGTAAAGCGTCGCTGTCCATGCATGTCTGGTGACGTGAAGTTGTACCAGGACTTGTCGACGATCATGGCGTACGAGCAGGAGAGACATCATCGCCGCTGCCGTCGTCGAAGGTTTTCTTCCGCCTATGGGTGACCCACATCTGCTAGGGATGGGGATGTACATGATACATCCCTAACGAATTTTCATTGCCAAATTCAATTTATAATTATTAAAAAATATACAAGGCAAATTCTTCTCGATTTTGTAGGAGTCGGTAGAGCCCGCGAGCCCTCCGACCCCGTTGGCCGCGCGCCGTGCTCCAATCCAACCGGAGATCGATCCCAGTAAGAAGCCACGGTGTTTCTTCATCAAATCATCATCATCGTCGCCGGCGGCGGCTTGCTAGCTAGGATCGTCTCCCTCACGGACGGCCGGTCTTGTCGGACGTGCGACATGCAGCAGCAGCCGGTGACGGACACGACACGGAGCTCGTGGACGCCCTCGCCCGGAGGCTCCTCGGCCTGCCGCCGCCGCCGCCGTCGCAGTCCTTCACCGTCCACGACGACGTCCGCATCTTCGACTTCCATCCCTCCGACCTCTACGGTATGTCGGAGAGACCGATCGAAACAACCTGATCCCTCTGTAACTTGCATGAAACAAATGTCATCCCTGCAACTCTTCTAGATGATCAATTCGTTGCCGCCACGCACAGACAAATACGGCGGCAGGGATGACCCGTTGGGCTGCGTCTACTTCAGCAACCAATTCACGTACCAGGACGGCTGGAAGGTGGCCGCCGGGACACAGCCGGCCGGTCTTGGACGGCGGCGGCGGCGGCGACGTCGGCTCGAAGGACACGTACGCTGGTGTTCCACGAGGGGCGGTGGCTCCCGAGGGCGCGCTGGGCCATGGACGAGTACGAGGCCAAGTGCCAGAATGGGTTCGACTACTACTCATACCGCTCGCTGCGCCTGTACCGCCAGCGCCGGATTGATGGATGAACCGAAGGGCATTATCACCGCCCTTTTATCCCAAGATGACATGGATGATCTAAGTGTCATTTGAATACATTAGAGATGAACATTATACTTCATTATGCTTGTGAGACAACCGGCACATGTGGGAACCGTCAAAGAACGATGAGGGTGTGCAAATTTCGTGCAATGTGGAGCGCTGTGGTTTGCAAGTTGCAACCTGATGAATGTGTTGCTACATGCTACTAGCCTACTATTATAATCCTCTTGTGGCTTTAGAGAAGACTCTTTGTAACCATTGTTCGGGCAAGCTGGTCTTGTGGTTTTTAATTCTCACCATAAGAAGTTTTTCACGTAAATCGCTACTTCAGTTGTCAATGAGATTTGCTATTATTCCACTTCTAATTTATTAATATGTTTGTTGGAAGTTCTCCTTAACACCTCATCATATGAGAGAGGAGTTTCATCCCTATACCACCCCATCAGGCTCAATTAATAAGTTCTTAGTCTTGGTAATTATGCCAGACTGGCCTAATATCTGGCCACCATTAGCATCTGCCCCTCATGTTTAAAATGAGACAATAATATAACCGGGATAAGGCATAAGGCAAACATTAATTTAATCATTCATTGTTACAGTCCCAGCTTTTAGCCGTGGCCATGCAAAACAAAAGCGAAAGTGGCAACAGATAGTTTGGTTTCTTGAAATTAAATAAAAGCAATCTGAAGCACGCATAGCCTACTGATAGACATACAGCCATGGCTAATGAAGACCTCCATAACCGTCATCGATCTTCAGGGAACAGCATGCACTTTTCATAAGTGACAGAGGATGTCCTTTTCACACCATAGCCCAGAACCTGGTCTATTGCGTGCAGTGTCTCCCTTAATTAAAGTGCCTGCATACAAGAATGTTTTGTTAACAATTTGTGAAAGACTGGACATCATTTCAGCTCAACCAAATTGTTCCCTACTACATACTGAAACAACAAATATAATTATTTCCATTGCAATACTCGCATCGCAATATACATACCTCAAGGTATCACGCAGAGCCGCAAGGCATCCGCAACGGCTTGAAGGTAGCATGAGCCGAACTGGCCTTGACATCCATCGCCGCAGTACTCCTTGCCGAGGCCACAAAACCAGGACGAGCTGCAGCAGTAGTTGTTGGTGCACTTGGCACCATTGGCGTTGAGGCCACAGGGCCTGTCTGCGATGCAAGGGCCGCTCTGGCAGCGCACACCGCAGTACTCCACGCCCATGCCACAGTAACCATACTGGCTGCAGCACCAGTTGTTGGGGCATTCCTTGCCGCCGGCCTGGCGGCCGCACTTGATGTCGGCACGGCAGGGGCCGCCCTGGCAGCCGGCGCCGCAGTACTCGCTGCCGAAGCCGCACCTCCCATTCCTGCTGCAGCACAGATTGCCGGGGCAGACCGCGCCGCCGGCTTGGGCGCCGCACGGCTGGTTGGTGTGGCAGGCGCCGCTCTGGCAGCCGTCGCCGCAGTAGAGGGAGCCGATGCCGCAGTAGCCGTCCTTGCTGCAGCAGAGGTTGTTGGGGCACTCCATGCCGTCTCCCTGCTTGCCGCAGCGGTTGGGGCAATTCAGGAGCTGGGCATGGGCGTCGGTGGCCATGGTGGCTATGGCAAGCGCGACCACGCACAGGACGAGGACCTTCATGGCTGCTGCTGGCTAGGGTTTCAGCTAGCTTTCGTCTTGCCTAGTTTGCTGGTGGTGATGGAAATGCCAGCAGTAAGCCTCATTTATATAGGAGTTCCAATGGTTTGTTCTGCGGCGATCGATCGCCAATCGTTAAGGAAGTTCCATTATTTACATGTATATATGTGTGGGCATGTTGTTGCAACACCATTCCTATCTATGATCTGGGAACGAATCCATATTGTCAACGATCTGTGCTGCAGTCCTTCACCGTATTGTCAACGATCTCGATTACCAACGATCTGTGCTGCAGCAGGAACGATCGTGGTAATAATCCATATTGTCAACGATCTCGATTACCAACGATCGCGGGAGAGATCCATTATTTTATTATTACCACGATTCATAGGATCTGGTAATGGATGCGTGATGCAATCTATATTTTTTTACTTAGGCACTAGAATTATGGATTATAAAATGATCATTGTACCCGTAATTAATCCTCTCTAAAATGTTCATTTACTATCTCATACAAACTTCACTCTAAAGTGTGCATTTACTAAATAGGGCGGGATAAGATGTCTTGAAGTTTCAGAATAATACTAAGTATTTTGAAAATAGTAGAAGAAGATAACTATTCTAAAACAGAGGGAGTAAAAGACAGTACATGCAATGTGTTTCTTTGTATGTTGTGCATGTGCAATGTGCCTTGGTGCGTGGGACATATTTGTTGTTACAACTGGAGTTTTATAGGAATATTATGGGCATCAAATTTATTGCCACATCAACAAAATTGCTGACTTGGCAAGGTTATTATGAGGGGGAGTTTCATCGAAAGAGAGAGGAGTTCATCCCCATGACACTCAACTAGCACAATTACCAAGTTCACAGCTTTAATAACTGTGCAATGAAATTGTTCACTGAGACTAGCCTTAAAACGCAGTCTGAATAACTTGATCCTTACTTTATTTCTTCTGTACTTTTTTATAGTCCATAAGTATAAGAAATTGTGGATTTCAAAAGTTGTCCACAAATACAAGGATTTTGACCGAATCCGCCTAAATAGCCAGTATTTAACGTTGTCATTTATGGCATCGGTTACCTAAATAGACATGAAAAGTGCATTAGTGTGATCCTTTATGTAGGGGTATATATATCTTTTTTGTCCTTTCTTATTGTTCTAAAAATCTCAGAAATCGGGAATACTGGTACTCCACTTCGCCAGATGTTTAGAGTAATTTGTGGTCGAAGTAGTACTAAAGGGGTTCTTTGGTTAGTACTGTATATTCTATTCTATTGGTCTCCCCAACCGGTACTAAAGGGATCCTTTAGTACCGGTTATTTCAACCGGTACTAAAAACTTTAGTACCGAACTACCAATACCGGTTGTGTTGAGGGGAAATATCGACGATCTCCCCCGGCCCACGAAATCAACAGAACTTAAAGGCCCAGGCCCATCTAAGGTAGCAAAATTGCCGCCAGCCCAATATGAAAGGGAGAGGCCACGTTCCGCCTCGCCCGACCCGGAGTCCCGGGGTCGGACGCTCCCAACCCCTTGAAGACTAAACTCCGCCTCGCCCGACCCAGGGTGCTGGGGTCGGGAGCGCCTGACCCCCACCGCAAAAACTCCGCCTCGCCCGACCCTGGGCGCGGGGGTCAGACTTGCTCAGGTCCACAAGACGAATATCCGCCTCGGGCGCCGACTGGAGGATCAGGATGCCGATCTCGTGGGTCCCCCTATCGACCTCGCCATAAATGCGCCGCGACCCTGTCAAGCCAAAAGGGAGCGGCGTCCCCAACGTAACCGGTCCTGAATACCGGTGCGCGGCCGTGCGGCGCAAGCTGCAGTGGCCGCGGCTCCCTCTGATTTGCCGTAGAGTACTCATGACCTGCGTCGAACGGCACAGGAGGGCGCATCGCTTGTTTTCGCGCCCCATGCACCCAACGGCAGTTTCAGGGATGCGACGTCTGGGTCTTACGGTGATCAGCAGAACAACAGAATCGGCCCTCCTCCCCGGCGGGCACAGATGCCGAGGCGGAGGCTCATCATCATGCTCGACGGCGACGGCGACCGGGGAGATCATCGACAAGATCAAGAAGAAATCGCCCTCCCTCGACGGACGCGCTGACAGGGACCGGAGGCCGGAGCGAGAGCGGCGGCCTGGGACCCTCTCCTTACATAATTTTCTACTTAGCTTATCCCTTCTACTTCTTCTCCTGACGCCTGGCTCAACTGTAACCCTGAGCTCCCTCTTGCGCTATAAAAGGAGGACCGGGGATCCTGAGACAGGGGACTCTTTCTCTCAAGCAAATAGTACACACTCACACTCCCTTAGAGCACAAGCGTACTCAAGAGACCTGGAATCGGTTCCCTCTCTTGCCCATATGTAACCCCTACTACAGAACCCCACGTGGGTAACACAAGCAGCCTCGATACTAGATGTAGGGCCTCCTTTTGCCCGAACCAGTCTAACCCCGTGTCTCCCACGCCACCATCCGAAGCCTTACGCGCATAAAAGAAATTTACTAGTCTAGAGTCTTGATCCGCAAATCTTGACAACGACAGTTGCTGCACCAGGTAGGGGACCTTTGCGCGTACATCTCCAGCTTCAGATGGCCAGCCACGACACTACCTTCGCTCCGGGCTCCCTGATCCGCTTCGGGAGTTTGGACTTCCTCACCACCAGGGAGGGGATCGAGCTGATCCCTCTCCTCGTCTTGCTCGCTCGTCCCGCCATCCCCGGCTCCGCCGTCGGGACAGCGGCGAGCGGCCAGGCGCGCGCCGGAGGGCCCTTCCCAAGGGATCGGCTCTTCGGGCTGCGCAATGCCACGGTGACTTACGGTCGCCTCCTGATGCGGTCCATGACCGTGTCGCCCGCGAGCAACAAGCTCACAGGCGTGGCGAGGACAATCTCCGACGCCGGCTCTGACAATGGGAGCCACCACCCCTCACGTGAGTGCTTCATGGCCGACGTGCACTCCGAGGGGTCCAACGACGACGGCGCCGGAGGGAGACAGAGGACTCCCCCTCCGCGCGCTGCGGCTACGACCGGGGCTCTCGGGAAGGCCTCGGAGCGCCCTCGGCAACCGGAGGCGCGCGCGGCATCCCACCAAGAGGTCGAGCGCCCCTGCCACGAAGGCGGAGCACGACAACGGGCGCGCGACGTCCAGCAGCGCATCTGCGCGGACAAAGAACACCCTCAGCTCTTCGCTCGTGCCAGCCAGAACATCACTGCCGCAGCGGCCCTACTCCGGTGACTCCCCAAGCCGGCGACGCCCAAGGAGCGACGGGCGCGCCAAGAGGTGCACGACTTGCTCGAGTGCGCAACCGTCCAGCAGGTGGAAAGTTCCGCGTCCCGGCGACGCGGACAAAACACCAGCAGAGCGACGCCCGACGCGCCCCAGGAGAGACAGGGGGAGTCTGTCCACCAGCCTCCTCCTAGGGCAAACCAGGCCGCGTCCGCCCGGCGGACACCACCACCCGCAGGAGGCGGGGCTCGATCCGTTCATTGACGCATCGGCCCTGTCCACGATGCCCGCGACACCTTGGACGCGCGGAGGCGCTCCTGCGCGGATAGGGAGGACGGGGTAGATCACGGCTACCACGTTCACCGTGGCGGGCGCTACGACAGCGAGGAAGACCGCAGCCCGAGCCCCGACCCGGCGGGGCCCCGGGCCTTCTCCGCGCGCATTCTGAACGCGCCATTTCCGCCGTGCTTCAGGCAACCGACGAACGTAGCCAAATACTCGGGGAGAGACGAACCCCGGGGTTTGGCTCAGCGACTATCGGCTCGCATGTCAAGCCGGCGGGGCGGACGATGATCTGTTCATCATCCGCAACCTACCACTCTTCCTGGCCGACTCGGCACGAGCCTGGCTGGAACATATCCCTTCGGGACGGATCCGCTGCTGGAACGACCTGAAGGAGATATTTATAGGAAACTTCCAGGGCACGTACACGCGCCCCGGCAACTCCTAGGATATCCGGAGCTGTCGCCAGGGATCGGACGAGTCCCTCCGGGACTACATCCGACGCTTCTCCAGGAAGCACACTGAGCTCTCCAACGTCGCGGATGCCCACGTCATAGGGGCCTTCTTAGCGGGAACCTCCTGCCGACCCCTCGTCCACGAGCTAGGGCACCGAGGCCCGCGAACCACAGAGGAGCTCCTCAATATTGCCACCAGCTACGCCTCGGGCGAAGAGGCCGTTGGAGCGATCTTCGACCGCTCCAAAGGCAAGGCAAACCTTGAGGAGGATGCTGACGAGGGCACCTCCAACCGCCAGCAGAAGAAGAAAGGCAAGCAGCGGCGCGAGGACAGCCGCCCCCGGAGGGCACTCCTGGCTTCTTCGACAAGTTGCTCCAGGGACCGTGCCCGAACCACGAGTTCCCCGCGAAACAAGCCTACGAGGACTGCAACCTCATGAAGAGGTACTTCGTAGGCAACCCAGTGAAGGGAGACCGGAAGCGGAAGCCCGATGAAGAGAAGAAGGGCGACGAAGAGAAGGAAGACGGCTTCCCCAAGGTGGGCGGCTGCTTCATGATCTTCGGCGGCCCGGCGGCGTACGACTCCAAGCGCCGTCAGAAGCTGGAGCGCCGAGAGGTCTACGCGGCCGAGCCGGCGACGCCGACCTTCCTCGACTGGTCGGGATCAGCCATCACCTTCGATCGGTCTGACCACCCGGGACGCGTCCGGCATCCAGGACGCTACCCCCTCAAAGTCAACCCCATCGTCGGCACGACGCGCCTCACCAAGGTGCTCATGGATGGAGGCAGCGGCCTCAACATCCTCTACGCCGAGACCCTCGACGCTATGGGGATTGACCGCTCTCGCCTCCGCCCCAGCAAGGTGCCGTTCCACAGCGTCGTGCCGGGAAAATAGGCGATGCCTCTCGGGCAAATCGACTTGCCCGTCACTTTCGGGACCCCTTCCAACTACAGGAAGGAGGTCCTCACCTTTGAGGTGGTGGGGTTCCGCGGAACCTATCACGCCATATTGGGGCGACCATGCTACGCGAAGTTCATGGCCATCCCCAACTACACCTACCTCAAGCTCAAGCTGCCGGGGCTCAACGGGGTCATCACCGTCGGCACGTCTTTCCAAAAGGCGTACGAGTGCGACGTGGAATGCTGCGAATACGCCGCAGCCATCACCTTCACAGGGGATCTGGCGGTCCAGCTCGCGGAGGGCGCCGAGGACCAGCCCGACTCCAAGCAGTCGGCCACCTCCTTCGAGGCCATCGAAGGCGTCAAGGAGGTCCTCCTCGACCCCAGCAGCTCCGACGGCAAGACCGTGCGGATCGGCGCTACCCTATCTCACAAATAGGAAAGCGCGCTCGTCGGCTTCCTCCGCGCGAACAGCGACGTCTTCGCGTGGAAGCCCTCAGACATGCCCGACATTCCGAGAGAAGTCGCCGAGCACTCCTTGAACATCAAGGCCGGCTCCAAGCCAGTGAAGCAAGGACTGCGCTGCTTCGACGAGGAGAGGCGCAAGGCCATCGGCGAGGAGCTCCAGAAGCTTTTGACGACCAGATTCATCAAGGAAGTGTACCACCCCGAGTGGCTAGCTAACCCTGTTCTTGTACGAAAAAAGAATGGGAAATGGAGGATGTGTGTTGATTATACCGGTCTCAACAAGGCGTGCCCAAAGGATCCGTTTCCTTTGCCATGCATAGATCAGATAGTCGACTCGACCGTCGGGTGCGAAACCCTTAGCTTCCTTGACACGTATTCCGGCTACCATCAGATCGCGATGAAAGAATCCGACCAGCTCGCTATCTCTTTCATCACCCCCTTCGGCCCCTACTACTACATTAAGATGCCATTCGGCCTCAAAAACGCGGGGGCTACGTTCCAGCGATGCATGCTGAAATGTTTTGGGGACCTCATTGGGCGGACCGTTGAGGCTTACATTAAGGATATCGTAGTCAAATCCAAGAAGGGCGACCAGCTCATCCCTGACCTCGAACTAGCCTTTGAAAGGCTGAGGGATAAGCTCATTAAGCTCAATCCCGAAAAATGCATTTTCAGGGTTCCGAGGGGCATGCTGCTAGGCTTCATCGTCTCCGTGCGCGGCATCGAAGCCAATCCGGAGAAGATAGCGGCCATCAGCGACATGGGGCCAATCAGAAATATAAAGGGAGTCCAGCGTGTCATGGGATGCTTAGCGGCTCTGAGCCGCTTCATCTCGCGCCTCGGCGAACGGGGGCTCCCTCTCTATTGACTCCTAAAGAAGACTGACCACTTCGAATGGACCGACGAGGCCCAGGAGGCACTTGACCGACTCAAGGACCTCCTGACGAAGGCCCTGATCCTGGTCCCGCCGACCGACGGCGAGCCCCTCCTGCTCTACATCGCGGCGACCACCCAGGTGGTTAGCGCGACCCTAGTGGTGGAACGAGAAGAGGAGGGACACGCTCTCAAGGTGCAACGCCCGGTGTATTTCGTCAGCGAAGTCTTGTCCGAGTCCAAGGCGCGCTACCCGCAGATCCAGAAGCTCATCTACGCCGTCCTCATCATGAAGAGGAAGCTGCGCCACTACTTCACCTCCCACCCGGTAACGGTTGTTTCATCGTTCCCACTAGGCGAAGTGATCCGGAACCAGGACGCCACGGGACAGATCGCGAAGTGGGCGCTCGAGCTCATGGACCAGGGCATCACCTACGCCCCCCGCACCACCATCAAGTCCCAGGTACTCGCCGATTTCGTAGCAGAGTGGACGGAGATCCAAACGCCATCGGCGCCGGAGAAGCAGGAGTATTGGACAATGTACTTCGATGGGTCGTTGATAAGGGCCCGTGCCAAAGGGCCTCGTCTTCATCTCTCCTCTAGGCGTGCGCATCAGGTACATGATCCGCCTCCACTTTCCTGCGTCCAACAATATGGCCGAGTACAAGGCCCTCCTCAACGGGCTTCGCATCGCCATCGAGCTGGGCATCCGTCGGCTAGACATCCGGGGCGACTCCCAACTAGTCGTCGAACAAATCATGGAGTGGAGCTGCCACGACCCCAAGATGGCAGTCTACTGCAACGAGGTTCGCAAGCTTGAAGACAAGTTCGACGGGCTGGAGCTCAACCACGTCGCAAGGCGCTTCAACGAAGCCGCCGACGAGCTGGCAAAGGTAGCATCCGGCCGAATACCCGTCCCCAACGGCGTGTTCGTCAGCGACCAGTTCAAGCCTTCAATCCGTTACCAAGAACCGACGAGGGTCGGCGAAGCACCACCAGCTCTGGCCTCGGGTCCCGACCTAGGGGAGGTCGGCAGCGCGCCACCTATCCCAGGCCCGGGCGCCAGCCCCGACAGGGTCGGCACCGCTTCGCCTGACTCTGCCCCGGAAGCCAACCCCTCCAGGCCCATGGTCATGGAAATCGCGGTAGACCCCGCGGTAGGGCCCGACCCCCCAACCGACTGGAGAGCCCCATACCTCGACTACCTCGTCCGCGACACGCTCCCGGCGAACAAAACGGAGGCCCGTAGGATCGCGCGTCGCGCCAAATCCTTCGCCATTATCGATCAAGAGCTCTACAAGAGAAGCCACACTGGCATCCTCCAGCGCTACATCCCGATTGAACAGGGAAAGGCACTGATCCAGGACATCCACGCCGGAGCCTGCGGCCACCACGCTGCGCCAAGAACCCTTGTTGGTAACGCCTTCCGGCAAGGTTTCTACTAGCCGACGGCGGTCGCCGATGCCACCCAAGTAGTCCGCACCTGTGAGGGGTGCCAGTTCTTTGCATGCCAAACCCATCTGCCCACACAGGCGCTCCAGACCATCTCCATCACATGGCCATTCGCGGTCTGGGGGCTGGATCTCGTCGGGCCCTTCAAGAAAGCGCCCGGGGGCTTCACCCACCTGCTTGTCGTCGTCGACAAGTTCTCTAAGTGGATCGAAGCAAGACCGGTCACGCAAATCAAGTCCGAGCAGGCGGTACAGTTCTTCACCGACATCATCCACCGCTTCGGAATCCCCAACTCCATCATCACCGACAACGGCACGCAGTTCACCGGGAAGAAATTTCTCTAGTTCTGCGACGACCACCACATCCGGGTAGACTGGTCGGCCGTGGCACACCCTTGCACGAACGGGCAGGTCGAGCCAGCCAACGGCATGATACTCCAGGGTCTCAAGCCACGGATCTTTGACCGCCTCAAAAAGTTTGGTGGACGGTAGGTCGCCGAGCTTCCCGTAGTCCTTTGGAGCCTGAGGACAACCCCCAGTCGGGCGACTGGCTTCACCCCGTTCTTCATGGTCTACGGGTCCGAGGTCATCCTGCCCACCGACCTGGAATACGGATCGCCGAGGGTCAAGGCGTACGATGAACAAGGGAACCAGGCATCGCTCGAAGACGCACAAGATCAGCTCGATGAGGCGCGCGACGTGGCTCTGCTGCACTCGGCCAAATACCAGCAGTCCCTACGACGTTACCACAGCCGCAAGGTGCAAGGGCGAGCCTTCAACGTTGGCGACCTGGTGCTCCGCCTCGTCCAGGATAACAGGGGTCGGCACAAGCTGACTCCCCCGTGGGAAGGTCCTTTCATCGTCGCGCAAGTACTACGGCCAGGCACCTACAAGCTAGCGACCCCCGACGGGCAGATCTTCGGCAATGCTTGGAACATAGAACAGCTAAGGCGTTTCTACCCCTAGTTTTCATTTCCAAGTTCTGTACATAAACTTTTCTATAAATTCAAAGATTTTTATGGAAAAAGGAATTTCGAGCCGGTTCTGTTCAAGTTTTTTCCGTCGAGCTCAGGGATATCCGACCCTGGCTTCGCTCCAGGGTCGCATATCCCTCGGGGGCTATCAGGGGCTCCGGCTCAAGCCACTTGGCACCATCTAAAAAATGTTTTTTCCTTCCGAGCCGACCCTCTCTCTGAACTTTCGGATATGAAAAGGAGAAAGCGCACGAACGGCGTTCAGGCAAGACTGACCGGACTGCGAAAAACCTACACCCCAGTGGCTACGGTGCCTTCGCCCATCAACGCTTACTGACATGCCCGACAACGCGCTCTAAACTTTCCAAGTCCGAAAACAAGAAAGAGGATCGAAAACTTTTTTACGACAAGTTATGGAAAAGGCCCCCATGGCCGTTACAAAACAAGCTTGAAACTAACGTATTTACAACTTGGGCACCAGCCCGATACAGTTAGCTCGCCGGGGGATCTTCGGGAGGGACGGCCTCATCCTCCAAGAGCTTCACCAAGGCCTCCGTCGGGTTGAACACCGATGTGTTGATCTCATCCAGCTCGGCCTCGGAGTAGCCGGCGGCGTATCCTCCGCTCATCCCGGCGAAGTTGATGCCAGAGTAATGGGAGCCGAAGACCCCGAAGGCTCGCCGCACGCCGGTGTGGAGCGCATCCACGGCGATCTCGCGGGCCCGGAGGTACATCCCGAGGACACGAGCCGTCAGCGAGCTCGACCCCTCCCCCTGGACCACGCCGAGTCTGTTGCAGACGACGCAGACCGCATCCCGCAGGGCGCCGTGCTCACCACGCTCCGCGTCGAGCAGCTCCCTCAGCCAGGCGATTTCATCTGCAAGAACCACCCGGAAAGACCCACCAAGTTAGACATCACCGCAACACCACGAAGACACAGAAACGAAAAGAAGTCTCACCGTCGGACCGAGCCTTCAGCTCACGCTCCCGGTCGGCCTCCTGGGACACAGCGGTCTGGAGCCCCTGCACTTGCGCCTGGAGCTGACCGACCTCCGCGCCAAGCTCGGCCGCCATCTTGTCAGCCTCGCTCTTCCGGGCCATCTCGGAATCCTGCTCCTGCCAGGCCTTTTGCCGCTCGCGCCGGATGCGCTCGACAATCTTCTGAAGGGCATCAAGATCTCCCCTTAGCCGTCCGAGCTCCTCGGCATCAAGGCGGGCCTTCTCGGTAGCAGCAGCCTGGAGTTCCTCACGGTCGAGGTGGGCCTTATCGACGACGGCTTGGAGTTTGGCCTCCGACCGCCGCACGTCCTCCTACGCCGCTTGCTCGCGCCTTTGTAGGTTGTTGATGACCCCCTGGGCGGCAGCAACCTGCATGGTCAGCTCCCTGGTCCGCTCCCTCTCTAAGTTGAAGCGCTCCCAGAGCCCCCACTCCGGAGGAAATCAAATTTCCCCCCACTGCATTCTTAGAGAGCCTACAAAGCAATACACCATCAGGGGTAAGGCAATGGGAAAGGGACAATCACCAATAGGAGAGGTAACGTACCTGGCTACCAGGGAGGATAGAGCCGCGCGGGCGTTGGCGAAGCTGCCCTGCACCGCCTGCCACTTGCGCCACTCCGCGGCGTCATCCAGGGTGAAGAGGTGCCTCAGCGGGTCCTCACGGGACGTCCAACGCAGGACAGACCCTCTCCACGCCCTGGAGACGGAAGCGGCAAGGCTGAGGCGGGAGCCGATCCCGACGCCGCCGTCGAAGCAGGCTCCATCATCCCGGAAGCCGCCGGGCTCGCCGACGGTCCCAGCGCCTGCGCACCTGTCGCCGTCGGGGCCGCCGCGGGCCCGCCCGACGGCGCCACCGCCTCCGACGCAGGCGGCGGAACAAGTATCCCCGCGGCCACCTCGCCCTCCGCCGCAACCGCCGAGGCAGGCTCCTCCGCCCCTGCTGGAGCCCCTCGAGCGGGCACCTCCGCCTCCGCCGCCGGCGCCCCATCCGCCGGGACCTCCGGGGTGAAGGTCCCCGGCTCCGTCACCGCCGCCTCCTCCGCCGCGGCCGCGGAGGCAGGCCCTTCCTCCTCTGTCGCCACCGCCGTCCCCATCACGGCTGCAGGGACATCCGTCCCTGTTCCCGTCGCCGTCGTTCCCTCCGCCTCGTCGGCGTCGAGGTCGATCACCTCCCCGGCCTGAGGGCCCTGGGGAACGACGCTCTGCACCGAAGGGTCGGCCGAGGAAGCGAAAGACGGAGCGGGGTCCACGCCCTCTCTCGCGCCCGATGGCGCCACCACTCCGCCGCTCGCCGTCACAGGGGCCGCTTCCGCGGCGGGACCCGCGACCTCACCGGGGACCCCGCCGCTCGCCGCGGGCGGGGCCGCGGTCCGCTCCGCAGAGGCGGAAAACACCCGCAGCACCTTTTTGGGCGCCAGCTGCAGAACGAGGCCACGGGGGGCGGCGCTGCGAAACAACAAACAAATGTCAGCGGAAACAAACGCAAGGTGGGGAAAGGAGCGAGGTTCAAAAGGAAATCCAACTCACGTTCCTCCGGAGCAAGGACGGCGCGCGCGCTTCGCCTCCAAGCCGGACGCCGACCCCGGGGTGTCCGGCAGCGGCCGCTTGCCGCTGCTCCTCTGCTCTTGAGCCGCAGGCACGACGGCGGGGGCGGGCTCCATAGACCTCCGGGGAGTGCTCCGTGCCGACTCCTGAGGAGCGCTCCGTGCTGACTCCTAGGGGGCGCCCCGCGCCGACCCCTGGGGGATGCCCCACGCCGACTCCTGGGAGGCACCCCGCGCCGACTCCTGGGGCATGGCCTCGGAGCCTTGCAGAACCAAGCCCCAGGTGGACGGTCTGCCCGCTTCATCCCTCACGGTCGTTTGGGGGCGCGCCTCCTGAATAACGAGCGTGCCCGACCGGGGGATAAGACAAGCTCTTCCTCCTCCTCGTCATCCTCCTCGTCCTCCTCCTCATCGTCATCATCGTCGTCATCATCATCGTCCGACACGACCTACCCTCGCCGCCACCGTTGGAACTCCTTGGCGGCCTTCTTCTTCTTTTTTGTCGTCTCCTTGTCCTTGCGGCGCTTCTGCTCTTCAGCAAGGAGACGGTTTTGCAGCCGCCGATCGGCGTCCCCCGGCACCGGCGGGTGCGAGTCCACAACCTGGGTTAGCATGCCCTACAAACACAAAATGGCCCCGCGTCAGAGCGACGACCAAGAGACACGAAAAAAGAAGGTCGGCGCCATAATTCCTTACCAGGTCGATAAAGCCCTCGTCCGGGCGCATCGGCGGGTGCCCGGGCACCAGGTAGTCGGCGTCCTTGTCCTCCAACGCCTCCCGAATCCGCTGTCGGATCTCGGAGGCAGCGAGCGCACCCGTCGCCAGAACGGTACCCTCGGTCGACGCGCCCGGAGTCATGTCGGCGAGAGAACGAGCCCGGAGCATCAGCGGCGCCACCCGCCGGGCATGGTACACCCCGATGACCCCGGCGCCGGTCAACCCCCTCCTCTTCAATTGCTCGATGGCCTGCAGCAGGTCGTGGAACCGCTTCTTCTCCTTCTCGACCGGTCCGTACGCCCACACCTCCGGCGCCACATCGATAGTGCGGCCGGTGAACTCCGGCAGGGGGGAGTTTGAGTAGTTCTTCACATAGAACCACTGATTTGTTGGAGGTATGCCCTAGAGGCAATCATAGAGATGATGATATTCCATTTGTATCCATGATTTGTATATTGTGTTCATTGAATATCCATTAAAGGCTACTTGAATTGATTTGCAATTATGAGAATTGTATGTGAAACTCTTTACTTGTATGGTTATTCTAAAGTTGTCCCTAGTCGGAGTTCATGTGAGAACACACATGAATATTAGACTAGCACATGTATTAGTTGATGACTATGTTTCACAAGTCATGGACATGGAGATGTTGAACTAATAATGTGGACACATGTGGAGACATGTGTTAGGACTGACCCAACATGAGAAGTAGTTCTCTCTTTAAACAACATATACGCTTTGTCCTTAGACCTGAGATTGTCGCATGTATTCTAGATGTGGATCGACCTACTTAGGGGCTATCAAACGCTACGCCGTAACAGGGTAGTTATAAAGGTAGCTTTCGGGTTTGTCAAAGAAGCATGCTATGAGACATGGTCAATCAAGAAGGGATTTGCCCCTCTCTGATTGAGAGTGATATCTCTGGGCCCCTCGAGTGATCGGATCCGAAAATGCATGGCCATGCTACGTACGGTTAAGAGTTAACCTACAAAGGGATTCCGAATCACAGGATCGAGAAAGAGCGGTCAGCTTGAAGCTAGACCAAATATCGTGAGGCAAAGGGAATAGCATGTATATTATGTTG
>NC_028455.1:5332005-5334019 GCF_000263155.2 Setaria italica | reverse complement strand
GGGGCTGGAAGCCCAATTCGGATCTGATCCGAGTTGGATTAGGTTTAGGAGTACTAATGGGCCTCGGATCCAGAGGCCCATCAGGAACCTCTATAAATAGAGGGGTGGGGGGCGCCCTAGGGTTTACACCTTTTTGGCGAAACACACCTGCCGCGCCTCCCACGCCCTCGCCTGTTGCAACTCGCGGATCTAGCAGTCCGGCTTGCGACGCTTCCTCCCTGCACGTGTGGATACCTTGGAGGTGTTGCGCCTGCAGCACTTGGACGAGCCATCGACGAGCCGCCGACGAGCCACGACGAGCCGACGACGAGCCGCGGTACCGGAGGCGATCTTGCCGTGCACGTGGATGAGCTGCTGAGGAGCTGCTGGACGTGATCGACTACGTACGACTACGTTGATCGACTACGTACGACTACGTGATCGTCTTCACTGCACCGACGCACATCTACATCTTCCGCACCAGTAGTGCGTCGAGTGGTAATCCCGTGATCCTTATACGGCAGTTGTTCCTGGTTATACGCGGTAGAAATTTTGATTTGCGCTAGTGTAGCCTACCTCGTATCCCTACAGTGGTATCAGAGCCTTAGCTGCTTAGTTTTGGATTCGGGATGTGTGCATATGGAGATATGCGAGTTCTCTGTTTGATCTATGTCCTGATTTCGTGCCCTTGCTGCAATGGTAGTGTAACGACATACTCCTACTGATCGGTTTCCGCCATCGGAGTTAAGTGATACACGTAAATCCAGTTGCAGTGAGGGAAGATCAATATGATTGGTCAAATCGAGATCCAGGGTCATACGCCAGGCGCATTAGATGTGCAATAGTAGATGTGATCCACTGCCGGGGTCGGGATTTTGCCGTATGCGCATGCTTCGGTAAATCAGCCGTAACTTTTCGGTACGATCTCGGATCGGGGCGATTTCTATACGAAAATTGATCTACACAAAAAGTTACACATGAAATTCAACCGCTTCGCCGTTTTCGGCGAAATTAGATTTGCCAAATTCGGCTTGGAAGATGGAGTTTCGGGCCTCCGAAGTTTGGAACGTTAGGACGCCTAACTCTATTTTGCAGGATGTATGTATGTATCTTGTGATCAGTATGGCCCCCTTGTGTATGTGATGCATGTGTGTAACTCATTCGTGACCTGCGTGTCGCGCGTACGGCAACACGGCAGGAGGCATATGTGTTGTCACTTTATTGTATTTAATGGTCTGCGTACCAATCTGTGATGATCCAAGCAACTATGTAATCTTCATTACTAGATTCTTTACTAGCTATTAGGTGTAATAGCATACTCTAGTTCTTGGAGGACTCATCACCAGGAGGATGGCGCACATGGAACATGGAGATGAAGATCACCATGGTGAACAGGTTCTATGGAGATGGAGATCACCATATGAAAACGGGCCATACTGTGTCACAACTATGTGAATGCTATTCTGTTTATGTTTTACTTTCTGCATGCTGTGATGTTAGAAGTAGAACGATCCCTCACAAAGTTTAAGTTAGTATGCCCTCCCAACTAAAACTTGCACCGTCCCATGTCTTGTACAATTAGTGGTGGGTCTATGAAATTAGAGTGCCACTAGTTTTCCTTGACTAGACGGGTTTGTGTCGGACACTTACACGCATAAGGGTTGGTTTACTTAACAAGGTTATCTTAACGGTTAAGGACCTTGGGGCATAAAGGTTGGGCGCCGAGACATAGAGATGTCACCCAACAACAGGAGTCATATGTGATATGATTAGCAAAAGTTGCTTACCGATCTACCTCGTTTGCTAGCGGTGATGCTAAAGCTCACTAGTAGACTTGTTAGCTGTGGATCCTGAATCACTAAGTTTCAATAGAGGGATATTGATTTTAGTGGGAGTAGATTCTGTTAAAATAGTTTAATGTAATTTGCTCTATCATGGATACGTTTGTCTTAGTGTATTTTGCATTACTTTTGTTGTAGATTAAATGGCACCTAGCAACACCACCACATCGTTGCTTCGCGTTCGGTCCTGAGAA
>NC_028455.1:5321415-5328397 GCF_000263155.2 Setaria italica | reverse complement strand
AAGATGCTTACAGAAAGCATGTGATGCTAACCTCGAAGTAAGCTGCCTTATGCTTGCTTGCATGGAACCCGAGCTGCAGATGCAGTTCGAAACAAACCATGAGGCGCACGATATGATCGTGGCGCTTAGAGACATGTTCCAAACACAGGCCAGGACTGAAAGGTTCAATGTGTCTAAGGCCTTTGTTGAGAGCAAGCTAGCAGAAGGCGCAGTAGTAGGACCACACGTAATCAAGATGGTTGGTTACACTCAACGGTTGGAGAAGCTAGGCTTCCCACTGGGCCAAGAGTTGGCCACTGATTTCATTCTTTCATCTCTTCCGGCCAGCTATGGGAACTTCATCTCGAACTACCATATGCATGGGACGGAGAAGGGTCTGAATGAGCTGTGTGGCATGCTTAAAACAGCAGAGGCTGACATCAAGAAAAGCGCTAGTACCAGCCATGTGATGGCGATACAGAACAAGCCCAGTTTTAAGAAGAAGGACAATTCTTGGAAGAAGAAGGGCAAGGCTGGAACGTCCAAGCCAAACCCACCGCCCAAGGCTAAAGCTGGACCTGCTCCAGATAAAGAGTGCTTTTACTGTCATGAACTTGGTCACTAGAAGAGAAACTGCAAGCAGTACCTAGCTTCCTTGAAGAACGGCGGAAGTAAGAGTACTTCTACCTCAGGTACGCTTGTTGTTTATGTTATAGACAACATATTTCTCGCTGATACAGTTATTAATTCTTGGGTATTTGATACCGGATCGGTTGCTCATATTTGCAATTCGATGTAGGGAATGATAAGAAGTAGAAGCGTGGAAAGAGGAGAAGTTGATTTCCGCGTGGGCAATAATGCAAGAGTTGCTGCTTTGACCGTCGGGACGATGCAACTCCACCTCCCATCAGGATTTATTATGGAGTTGAATAATTGTTATTTTGTTCCTAGTTTAAGTCGAAACATTTTATCTCCTTCATGTTTGATGAAGGATGGTTATTCATTTGCGAGTGAAAACAATGGTTGTGTGATCTCTAAGAATAATATGTTTATGGCTTTTGCACCCATTGTGAATGGATTATTTGTTTTAAATCTTGATGGTTCACCTATCTGTAATGTAAGTGCTAAAAGGCCTCGGCCTAATGATTTGAGTCCTACCTACTTGTGGCATTGTTGTTTGGGTCATATAAGTGATAAGCGCATGAAGAAACTCCATTCTGATGGACTTATAACTTCGTTTGATTTTGAATCATACGAGACATGTGAGGCTTGCTTGCTAGGCAAGATGACCAAGACGCCTTTCACAGGATTTCCTGAGAGAGCAGTAGACTTGTTGGAACTCGTACATAGTGATGTATGCGGACCAATGAGCACGACGGCTAGAGGAGGATTCCAATACTTCATAACTTTCACTGATGATTTTAGTAGATATGGCTATGTCTACTTGATGAGGCACAAGTCTGAGACCTTTGAAAAGTTCAAGGAATTTCAGAATGAAGTTGAAAATCAGCGTGGCAAGAAAATTAAGGCCTTACGATCTGATCGTGGAGGCGAGTATTTGAGCCACGAGTTTAGCAATCATCTAAAGAGTTGCGGAATTGTTCCACAACTTACGCCGCCTGGAACACCTCAGAGAAACGGTGTGTCCGAGCGACGTAATCGAACTTTGTTAGACATGGTTCGATCAATGATGAGCCAGTCAGACCTACCGTTGTCATTTTGGGGATACGCTCTAGAAACAGCAGCTTTCACACTTAATAGGGTACCATCTAAATCCGTAGTTAAGACACCATATGAGATGTGGACTGGAAAGGTTCCTAGTTTGTCTTTTCTAAAGATTTGGGGATGTGAAGTGTTTGTCAAGCGACTTCAGTCGGACAAGATCACACCCAAGTCAGATAAGTGCATTTTCGTGGGATATCCAAAGGAAACTTTGGGATATTATTTCTACAACCGATCAGAAGGCAAAGTGTTTGTCGCTCGGAACGGGGTTTTCCTAGAGAAAGAGTTTCTCAAAGGAGAAAAGAGTGGAAAGACAGTGCATCTTGAAGAAGGTCAAGATGAGCCAATCGGGCAAGAATCAATGAGTGATGCTAACGTAGCAGAACAAGTTGAGATACCCATGGCAAGAGAAGCACCGCCACAACCACGAAGGTCAGCAAGGCTCCGCGAAATGCGAGAAATATTATTGTTGGACAATGATGAGCCTGCGACATATGCAGAAGCAATGATGGACCCAGACTCCGAAAAATGGCAGAGTGCCATGCAATCCGAAATAGAGTCCATGGGAGACAATCAAGTTTGGAACTTGGTTGACCCACCTGATGGTGTTAAAGCCATAGAGTGCAAGTGGATCTATAAGAAGAAAAAGGACATGGATGGAAATGTTCACATCTATAAAGCACGACTTGTCGCAAAAGGTTTTCGACAAGTTCAAGGAGTTGACTATGACGAGACCTTCTCGCCCGTAGTGATGCTTAAGTCCATTCGGATTATTCTAGCTATAGCTGCATATTTCGATTATGAGATATGGCAGATGGATGTCAAGACAGCTTTCCTGAATGGAAACCTAGCTGAGGACGTGTATATGATACAGCCCGAGGGTTTTGTCGATCCGAAGAATGCTGGAAAGGTATGCAAGCTCCAGAGATCCATTTATGGATTGAAGCAAGCATCTAGGAGTTGGAACATTCGTTTTGATGAAGTGGTCAAAGGGTTTGACTTCACCAAGAATGAAGAAGAGTCTTGTGTTTACAAGAAGGTTAGTGGGAGCTCTGTAGTATTTCTAATCTTATATGTGGATGACATATTACTGATTGGAAATAACATTCCTATGCTTGAGTCCGTAAAGACTTCACTGAAAAATAGTTTTTCGATGAAGGACTTAGGGGAAGCGGCATATATTCTGGGTATTAAGATCTATAGAGATAGATCGAGAAGGCTTATAGGTTTAAGCCAAGATACTTACATTGACAAAGTGTTGAAGCGGTTCAGCATGGAAGAGGCAAAGAAAGGGTTCTTGCCTATGTCACATGGCATACATCTCAGCAAGACTCAGTGTCCTTCGACTGCTGATGAGCGGGATCGCATGAGTAGAGTGCCATATGCCTCGGCTATTGGATCTATCATGTATGCAATGATAAGTACTCGCCCAGATGTTTCATATGTGCTAAGTATGACAAGTAGACACCAATCTGATCCAGGTGAGAGTCACTGGACAGCGGTGAAAAACATTCTTAAGTACTTGAGAAGGACTAAAGATATGTTCCTCGTCTCTGGAGGTCAGGAGGAGCTCGTTGTAACAGGTTACACTGATGCTAGTTTCCAAACCGACAGAGACGATTCAAAGTCACAATCAGGATTTGTGTTCACGCTAAATGGTGGTGCTGTTAGTTGGAAGAGTTCCAAGCAGGAGACGGTGGCCGATTCTACGACAGAAGCCGAGTACATCGCGGCTTCGGAAGCCGCGAAGGAAGGTGTTTGGATAAGAAATTTCCTCATTGAGCTTGGTGTGTTCCCGAATGCGTCCAGCCCATTGAATCTCTACTGTGATAATAATGGGGCAATTGCGCAAGCAAAGGAGCCAAGGAACCACCAGAAGAACAAACATGTAATGCGGCGATTTCATCTCATTCGAGACTTCGTTAACCGGGGTGAGATCAAGATATGCAAAATACACACGGATCTGAACATTTCTGATCCGTTGACAAAACCACTCCCGCAGGCTAAGCATGATGCGCATGTAAGAGCTATGGGTATTAGGTACCTTCTAGATTGACTCTAGTGCAAGTGGGAGACTGTTGGAGGTATGCCCTAGAGGCAATCATAGAGATGATGATATTCCATTTGTATCCATGATTTGTATATTGTGTTCATTGAATATCCATTAAAGGTTACTTGAATTGATTTGCAATTATGAGAATTGTATGTGAAACTCTTTACTTGTATGGTTATTCTAAAGTTGTCCCTAGTCGGAGTTCATGTGAGAACACACATGAATATTAGACTAGCACATGTATTAGTTGATGACTATGTTTCACAAGTCATGGACATGGAGATGTTGAACTAATAATGTGGACACATGTGGAGACATGTGTTAGGACTGACCCAACATGAGAAGTAGTTCTCTCTTTAAACAACATATACGCTTTGTCCTTAGACCTGAGATTGTCGCATGTATTCTAGATGTGGATCGACCTACTTAGGGGCTATCAAACGCTACGCCGTAACAGGGTAGTTATAAAGGTAGCTTTCGGGTTTGTCAAAGAAGCATGCTATGAGACATGGTCAATCAAGAAGGGATTTGCCCCTCTCTGATTGAGAGTGATATCTCTGGGCCCCTCGAGTGATCGGATCCGAAAATGCATGGCCATGCTACGTACGGTTAAGAGTTAACCTACAAAGGGATTCCGAATCACAGGATCGAGAAAGAGCGGTCAGCTTGAAGCTAGACCAAATATCGTGAGGCAAAGGGAATAGCATGTATATTATGTTGTGATGGTTCGTCTGATATGATCTTCGTGTGCGTATAGGAGTTGGCACGTCTTGCTAGAGGCCGCTACCGACTATTGGGCCGAGTAGGAGTACTCGGGCCATGTCTATACGTATCCGAACCCATAGGGTCACACACTTAAGGGGCTGGAAGCCCAATTCGGATCTGATCCGAGTTGGATTAGGTTTAGGAGTACTAATGGGCCTCGGATCCAGAGGCCCATCAGGAACCTCTATAAATAGAGGGGTGGGGGGCGCCCTAGGGTTTACACCTTTTTGGCGAAACACACCTGCCGCGCCTCCCACGCCCTCGCCTGTTGCAACTCGCGGATCTAGCAGTCCGGCTTGCGACGCTTCCTCCCTGCACGTGTGGATACCTTGGAGGTGTTGCGCCTGCAGCACTTGGACGAGCCATCGACGAGCCGCCGACGAGCCACGACGAGCCGACGACGAGCCGCGGTACCGGAGGCGATCTTGCCGTGCACGTGGACGAGCTGCTGAGGAGCTGCTGGACGTGATCGACTACGTACGACTACGTTGATCGACTACGTACGACTACGTGATCGTCTTCACTGCACCGACGCACATCTACATCTTCCGCACCAGTAGTGCGTCGAGTGGTAATCCCGTGATCCTTATACGGCAGTTGTTCCTGGTTATACGCGGTAGAAATTTTGATTTGCGCTAGTGTAGCCTACCTCGTATCCCTACATGATTGTGCCACCCCTTGTGGGACGCCGCGGTCTTCATCGCCATGTACTCCTTGGAGCGAGTATGGTGGAGGTGGATCCCGGCGCACCCAATCGGCACCGGGGGCGACCGCTGCTGGTTCCCCCTCCTCTCTGTCTTCTGGTACAGGCTAACTGTAAAAAAGTACTTCCACAGCGAGAAGTTGGGCTCGATGCCCAGGAACCCCTCGCACAGTGTGACGAACGCCGTGATATGCTGGATCCCGTTGGGGTTGAGGTGCTGCAGCTCGAGCCTATAGTAATGGAGGAGCCCGCGGAAGAAGCGGCTCGGCGGAGTCGCGAACCCCCGCTCATGGAAGTGGGCGAAGGAGACGACGTAGCCGGCGGGAGGCGTCGGCACCTGCTTCGACCCCGGGAGCTCCCACTCGCCCACCTCCATCCTCTCGTAGAGGAGGCCTTTCCTCACCAGGCCTTCAGCGCGCGAGGAGTTGAAGTGGGAAATCCCCCAGGATCCCATCGCCGAAGGAGGAAGGAACTCGACGGGGATGGGGAGAAAGGGCGTAGCGCTGAGCGGAGGAAGATGAAGCGGGCGCGGATGAGCTGAGGGCGAGCAAGGAAGGTGAAAAGACTCAAAGCAGAAGGCGGGCGGAACCGGCGAGGCGGAGTCTCCATTTTATAGGGAAGGTGCGAAGGAAGCGGAACTGACGCCCTTGTCGCCATAAATGCAACGCCAGGTACGCCCCCATCACGCCCACTCTCTTTTCGGAAACCGCGCGCATGATCGGCCGTAGAGACATCCTCTCCTCCTCGATTCGCGGGTCGGCACCCTCCGTAACTCTGTCTCCCAGAAGACGCGCGCACAACGTCCCCCACGTTCGGCCCAAGACACAACATCCGCCACAATTCAGCCCGAGGCCCACCGAAAGGTAATAAGGGATACGGGGCTGAAAACGCCCCTACAGCCCATTACGATCCAGAGGTTCGAAGGCTGGCCCGCTGCGGGTTCGACAGCTGCCTCAGGATGCCCACGAGCGAGGGGTGAGAAGGGACGGGTCCGCTAGCAACCGTAACTCGGGCGCGCGACGGCCCCGGGCGTCTCAAGCTCACATTCGAGTTCAGACCGGCATCAAAGTTCATGGTTTTTCCACGAGGAAAGGCAACGAGCCCCCGGATCCAACCAAACGGACTCGGGAACTATATGAACTGGCCGGCTGGAGCCTGGGGTACGCCACCAGCCTAGCCCTAGCCGGACCTCCCCGAATGGGGACCGGGATCCCACTCGAATCAACCCGTTAGTAGCTCCAAGAGCACCACAGTTCGTCCGACGAGGATAGCGTGGCACGGCTCACCCCCTCCGTCCTAGCGAACGGACGCTTGAGGGTGAACAAACAAAAGTTGACCCAACCTCTGACCGGTCCCCTGCGACGCGCGGGGGCTCGGAGGCTGGCCTCGCAACCTAAGGCCACGCGGATTGTCCTAACTTAAGGCTCTCGGACGAAAGGGAATGACCGGACGTCCCCCCGCGCCGAGTAGCGCATAGGATGAGTCATCCAATCGGTCCCTTCGGTCAACACCATCCTAACAGCTCCCCCTGCCCCAGATCAAACGAAGAGGATACCGTACCGGCAACTACTACAGGCTCGGGGGCTACTGTTGAGGGGAAATATCAACGATCTCCCGCGACCCACGAAATCAACAGAACTTAAAGGCCCAGGCCCATCTAAGGTAGCAAAATTGCCGTCAGCCCAATATGAAAGGGAGAGGCCACGTTCCGCCTCGCCCGACCGAATTCCCCGGGGGTCGGACGCTCCCGACCCCTTAAA